>NC_050604.1:18718055-18835555 GCF_013368585.1 Megalops cyprinoides
AGAAGATATTAATGTACTGCTTCCAAATCCCATGCTTTAAGAAACAGTGATTCCCCCCATCCAAATGCAGCAATTTCTCATGCAGTGAAGCATTACGGGTTACAGCACAATCCCCTCACAAAGAGGGCTTGTTCTGTTCTGTAACCTCTGCTGGCAGAATCAAAACCTTACACAACAATCAGCATTTTATTGCTATTGCTTTTCGTAAAACAGACCAGCCAAGGAGGCCCAGAAACAGCAGCGCAAATTACACAGATTACGGTGTGATCAACACCTTCTTGTACCGAGTAAAAGTAAGCCACATCCAAGCTTTTATTTATGCACAAATAAAAAAATTATAAACTAATGGATCTAACAGATGCTCGTAACCATGAATGTAAACCCGGTAGAGTGTGAGGGACCACTACTAGCTGGTGGAGTTGCTCCTTGGTGTGGTCTTTGCTGTGTTTCTCAGCCCGAAAAGTTCATTTGTATCTAATGACACACACAGAAGCGCGGGCAGAAAGGGCTACATTTGCTCTCCCCGGGCAGGTTCTGCCATTTTTTTTGAGGGAAGTGATGGGGTGAAACTGAAGCAAACTCCACCCAGAGAGGAGCGTCTGTTAGGTGTGAAGGCCAGGCGAGGTGCAGACCCTTGTGGCTGTGGCCCGGCTCTCGCTTTGGGGGGAGGGGGGGTTAATATGTGTGAGTTCACTCCACTCGGGCCAGGCGCGCGGCAGCGACCACCATGCCGGCTGACCTGCTGTAGCGCACGGCGGCGGGCAGCACGCGGATCCCCGCCTTCTCCAGCTTGCGTAGCCGCCGCGCTTCCTGCTCCTCCTTGCCCTCCCAGGCGGGCGGCGCCGCCTCCCTGCTCTCCCCTCCCCAGGTCACCGTTTTCTGCCGACCGGGACCCGAGACCCTGGGGCCGGGCCCCGCCTCCCTCTGTGGCCCCGCGGGTCTCTTACAGGGCACCCTGCCCTCCTCCTCCTCCTCCTCCTCCTGCACTGACCCCTCCTCCTGGATGGTCTCAGGGTGACTGGGGGGGTCAAATGGCGGACACAGGGGGTTTTCACAGGGAACACACTCTCAGATCCTCTGCATGTAAGTGTGTGCAATGCTGGCTAATGGAGTCTTTACACAGCCTGATGTGTTATGGAAACGGAGGTTATTCTACAGGTAGAGTTCAGAAACACATGAGACTTCCAGCCAGTGAAAGAGCAAGGAAAAGCAGCACCTGGCCAGGTTTCTGTTTTTCCACCCCTCCATGTGTTTGTTCTTACTGTGCCCACCAGCCCGCTGCAGGTTATTAGGCTTTCAGATGCTAGCTCAGATCTGGAGCTTTACAAACAGACCTCTACCCTCCACTGGCTCCTCCATATCCCCTGCTGCACAGCCCATGATTAAAGGCCTCAGTTCACTTTGTTTTTCCACCCTACAAATGAGGCGCGGAGACGTTTTACAGGTGTCCGCATCAAATTTGGAAATCAAAGCTGGAGGTCCACAGCGCTCTGAAGTGCTCTCCCTCCAGCACGGGTCTACACAGGATCCAAGAGCAGGGTGCAGCCAGACTGATAACACTGCTCACTAAAGGAAAGCCTTTTCCCCCGACACATTTGCTTTCCCAGCAAATTAAAGCAAGATATACCATTTCAAAGGCCTTTTCACAACATGAAGATAAAGGTTTGGCTCATTTGTAATCCAGGTCGCTGCTGGGCCATAATGATGATTTATGATTTTTTTTTTACCCAGTTATTTCCTGAAGATTAATTACTCCAAGTTAAACAACAGATTCAAAATGGAAAAAGGACTGTACAACAGAGAAAGGCACCTGTGTACATGTATCAGCCAACAACAAAAAATATCAGAGTCTGTGGTGTCTTCATTGTTGAGATAAACACCTGCTGTTACCTGAAGGACTGCCTTTCCTTCTTTTTCAGATGTTCATTCATCAGATTGCTTTACCTTACTGGCATGTCTCGACATTAGACCCAAATAAAAGAGTGAAAGGAGACACACGGGGATAAACACGAATACAGACAAATTGATGAGTAGCTGATTGAGCTTGGTTCAATAAGGCTGTATACTGTACCTGTATATGTGTGTGTGTGTGTGTGTGTGTCAGTGTATATGTGTGTGTGTGTGCGTATCTGTGTGTGTGTGTGTATGTGTGTGCGTGCACGTGTCAGTGTGTATGTTTGTGTGTGTGTGTGTGTGTGTGTGTGTGTGTGTGTGTGTGTGTGCGCTGTTGTTACCTGAAAGGTCTGTCTCCTCCGATGGGGGAGGTGGCGGTGCTCCAGCTGGACCGGCCCTCCTCGCGCTCCGCCCTCTTCTTGCGCAGGGGGGTGGGCACATAGGCGCTCTGGTTGCTCTTATTGGGCAGGTACTGGTTGAAGGGCATGGCGCTGCGCGGCTCGCTGTAGGAGGTGCGGCGGGCCAGCATGTCGTCCTTCCGCACGTCCGGCAGCTTCCTGTGGGGAGCGTCAGTCTCGGAGTCGCTGCCGCGGCCTGGGGGAACGGGAGGGGAGAGTCAGCTGGGGGTGCTAACAGCCGCCTGCCTGACCACAGCACTGATCTGACCCCTATGGTGACCAACACCATTCACATGTTCCAGTGAATCAGTCACACATCGGAGGGAAACACCACCACTCCTCTCCCTCCATAACATAAGATGACATGACTACTGTACTGCCACAGTGGTTTGACTACTACTGCTACCTTCTCCAACTCCCAAGGCATTAACTGGACTATGACAGTGTGGCACAGTGGTAAGAAGCAGGGCAAATAACTGAAAGGTTGCTGGTTCAATTCCCCACTGCTGCTGTGCCCTTGGGCAAGGTACTTAACTCACAATTGCCTCAGCAAATATCCAGATGTATTGAATGGATAACATGTAAAACTGCAACATATGTAAGTCATTCTGGATAATAGCATCTGCTAAATGCCAGTAACGTAATGTAGTAATGACACACTAACCCAGTCAAGCACATTTCCCTGACTAGGAATTATATTATTCCTTTTTTACAGACAGATCAAAACCGATGTGTAATTAGATTAATATGCTTAATAATCGCATGTAATCGCAAATAATTACAGTTGTTTAAAGAACAACCTTGAGTGCCTTTTAACAAGCCAGGTGAGAGAAAGTGAGTTCAAACATCTAATGACGCTGACAGTAAAAAACACACTGCTGTGAGCATGTTCACTGCCTGCATAAAGCTGAGCGCTTTAGCCTTGGCAGCTGCTGGAGTTCTGGCACGGAGCAGCCGTGAGGGCCGCTAGCGAGAGTGCGGGATCCAGGAAATGCGCCCATGGTGGCCTCCTGGCTCCTCAGACCTGCGGTGGCTTCGCCTGCCGTACGCCGGGATACCCGGGTCTTCGCACTCAGTTACACCTGGCTTCGCGGGAGTGCACGGCCCAGGGTCTTTGCACCATCGCGCAAATGCCTTTCCAAGATGTCCGCCAGATGTGCGGGACTCTTTTCCAGCACCGGGAAAAACGCATTCCCAAATGCGTGCGCGGGTCTCTCAAGAGCGCACCACGTCCGACAGGGCCATGCGGACAACACATTTCTGTGAAGAGTGCGCTCTCGTTCCCTACTGCTGTGAAATGTGGCGTTGATTACCTCTGCCTCAGTGCAGTGCTTTCATTTTACAGTCATGTTGCGGGATCACTGTCATCCCCAGAGCTGGCAACAAAGGTCAAAGGTCAAAGGGTAGAGCCCCCCCCCCCCCTTGATGTATTACAAGTACCAGCTGCACATCTGTCCCAGGCATGACAGAGACACAGCTGGTAACAGCAACGCCTCTTTAAACAAGAACTCTGCACTTTGTCATCTTTCCACACAATGCATTAAAGTGACTCATGCTCCTGTATCTTTTTAACATTTTTTTTTCCCTTTGCAAACATCGTTCATGAATTTATGTGTTATTTAAACCACATTCATTTCCTTGCAAAACAATCTGATTTCTATTTCAGTATGTGTAACTTGACCACGATATGTCGTAACACTATTTTTCTAACCTTAAAAATCTATAATTATATGTTTGACATTGCGTTGTAGTTATTGTGATTATGCAATGCTTTCTGAGCTACCCTGGAAATGGGCATCTGCTAAATTAAATCATAATATAAGGAAAAAAACATCCTCAAGCAGAATCTTTTTAAAAACCTGACAGATTGCACTGCATTTCTACACCAATCCACCAGGGGGAGCACGATGCTCTGAGGGGAGGGCTCAGTGTCTTGAGTTTGTGCAGGCACCCCGGCACCCTGTTAATTCCACACATACCTGCGTGGATAGGAGGGCAGGTTTACGATATTAGCTTCCTCCGCAGAAACAGATGTCTCGTGCAAAGCGGCAGTTTGAGAGGGAGAGAGAGAGGAAGAGCCTGAAAGCTCTCGAGAGCCGTCCATTTGGTCCGAGTGAGGCGGCCTGCGTATTCTCAGACCCACTTAACTAAAGCATCTCCATGCCAGCACTGGCAGAATATAATTACTCATCCTGTCTCCAGTAACCACGGTTAGTCATAAACACAGTAGAAAATGTCCTATTTGAACATCTACAGGTAAGGGTCACATAATGTCTACATAAATATCTATCTAAAAAAAAAGTTTGCCAACAGGCTGGCCACACAAACGTTTTTATTTTGGGTAACTGGGCTACCTCATTCTGGCAGTAGTCGATAAGACTTGGCCCCTGTGGTCACGCAGGGTGTGAAAGCACTACGTCTGAGTGGTTCTGTCTATACACCAGCAGTCTGTCACTCCATCTGGGGTGCCTGGACCTCCTCCCAAAAACCCTCTCTGGCTCACTGTCCTGCCAGTGCTCTCTGTCCATCCTGCTCTTCCTCACTTAACTGGACTGATTTTATCTGCTGGCATGTTCCTCAAACACAGGCACAGTGCCTCTGTGTAGGTAAAGCAGTGCAGGTAAGATGTGCCTCGTTGCAGGTAAGGCCTCCAGCAGGGCGGCGCTCCATTCTCCCACCTATCTAACGGAGGATGACTGTTCAGCGCACTCACCTGAGACCTAAGCATTGCGGCTCCTGGTAACATTAACCGCGTAGTCACCGCACAACCAGACAGGCACACTGCTGTTCTATCACAGTCACTGCCGGTGGAGGAGCCTCTGAAGAGGACCAGCACAGGTGACACGTGTATACCTATTACACACTTAAAAGCCTCCAGAAATCAGGCTGTTCTCTGACAAAAAATGCAGCACAAGGCTGTCAGAGCGCGCCCCTCAAGGGTCTTTCAGCCGGCTCGCTAGCTGGATTTCCAATGGTCTCCTCTGGTTTCTCAGCCGGACAGGGCAGCCTGCATTTTGTGCTTCAGCTTACCTCACGCTGCTCCCTGCTCCCCCAAAATCCCCCCCCGCCCCCCATCCCTCTGCCCGAGAGGCAGCCGCTTCCTCCGCGGTTTCCGCTAAGACGCGCACGCACGCAGTACAAACAGGATGCTGGCTTCTATCGCCACTTTCGGAATTCGCAACTCCTCAGATCTGCAGAGAGGCGCGTTGTGCAGCAAAATTGATAACTCCGCACAGTGTTCATTAAGGCAAAAATAAACTGCACGTGGTATCTGACAGAGCACTCACAATCCTTTACAGTGTCAGTTTCGGGGCACAGCCTAAAAGCATCCATCGCATTAGTTGTTTGTCTATTTGTCTGGCAGACACCCTCATCCACAGTGATTTACATAGTTTACACTTCTGCATAATATCTCCTCTGTTTATTTGCCTGGCTGACACTCTTATCCAGAGCGTTGCTCAAAGGCACGACAGCGATGGCCCCTAATCCTGTTACAGCACCAGTCAAAAGTTTGGACACACCTGATTAAGATAATAGGAAACAGGCATTCAAAGACATTTTGATCTAAAGGCCTATGCTTAAATGCTTGAAATCTGGTTCTGGGACAAATATAAATAGTGGAGTTGATGCCTACGTATGAATTTCTTTCCAACAATTTAAAAAAACATTTTTTGGCTGCTTTGAAGAATCTAAAATATAAGATAGTTTTGATTTGTTCCACACTTTTTTGGTCACTGCATAATTCCATTTGTGCTATTTCATAGTTTTGATGTCTTTACTATTATTCTAAAAAGTGGAAAATAGTCAAAATAAGGAAAAACACTTCTATGGAGTAGTTATGTCCAAACTTTTGACTGATACTGTACATGTCTACCTCCTGGGTTACTCCAACACATCTTTGGCCTGAAGAACCGCACGGCATATAGGAGTCTCAGAGCTCTCCCTCTCTCTTCTTGCGTAAGTGTGTAAATATTTCCCCTGCAGTTTATTAGTCTTGTTCTTTATTAGTCTGTCTCTGTTTCACTAAAAACACCAAAGCCCTTTTGCCATGGGCCTAACCCTGTCTGGCGCGGAGCCTGGCTCACAAATTTCACGGACCACCGTGGTGTTTCTCCAGCTGCTGCAGCGTCTGAAACCCTATGGCTATCCTACAAACACCTACTAAACAGCCAATAAAATCGCACCAAAGGCTCTTCTCTGCTAACGATTACTAGCTCACTTTACGATCACCGTTTTAACATGCACATCTAACAACCTGAAGCCCTCTGAGAAAAAGGAGTAAGCAACCTACGACAGACCCCACAGAAATTGTTGCGTTCGACATCCCGTGCACACATGCTACGGTCGCAAGGCTGATGTATGAATGGTTGGTGTGTTCAACCACATTCTGTGGCGTGTATTTCATACTGCAGCGACTGCAGGCCTATGAGTGGGCTGCCACGGCAACGCCCCCCATTTCAGGCCTGAAAACCCCAGCGGCCAGCCTCTCATTCCAGGGGTGCGCTGGCGGGAACATCATGGGAAAGCTTTCGGCCCGAAAAACATGGGGAGGCAGAGCGTTTGGCTTGGCTCCGGAGCTTCAGGGAAAGAAGTTTTTTAAAAGCCTCTGGACGCATGATCGGCGTGGTTTTAAATACGGGGATTAAAAGTATTTTTGGCTTTCTCTTACTCTTTCAAAAGGTCTAAAAAAAACACCTCTTAAATCAGTGGCTTTATTTCTTTTCTCCTTCACTGGAAGGGTACGGTCGAGTGTGATTGTTAATGCCAATATACTAATATCTAACCCTATTGGAACGCAGCATTTCCTCACTGGCAGAGACATGGCGACTCATACTTAAGCGATGACCTTCATGGTGACAAGGGGACAGCCTCAGATTGCAAGCTGAGGCTGCTTATGGCTGCAGGAGCTAATCAGAAGTGTGTCTCCGCCGATAATGCGCTGTGCTCTACAGCTGACAGGTCTTGTTTGGAGCCTAATGGAGCCATGGCTCCTCGCACCCATCCCCAGGGAGACTCCCACTGCTTTGGCACCAGTGAGAAGAGAGCAGCTGCAGGCCCCAGACAGACAGACAGACAGATGCAGGCCTGGAAGGCTATAGGGAAGAGGCCGAGACACCTGCCAGCCGTCCGTCACTGGAGACACACTGGAATACTGAGAGACACTGACAGACACACTGAGACACAATACTGTATATCTCAGCTCCTGTACAACTGTAACCCACTGTGCGCCTCAAAGTGTCTGAGTCCTGTGTGGCTCAGTTCTGAGACAGTGAGGAGACACACTGACTGAGAGAAACTGAGACATACTGACTGAGAAAAACTGAGACACACTGACCGAGAGAAACTGAGACACACTGACTGAGAGAAACACTGAGACACACTGACTGAGAGAAACTGAGACACACTGACTGAGAGAAACTGAGACACACTGACTGAGAGAAACACTGAGACACAGTGACTGAGAGACACACTGAGACACACTGACTGAGAGAAACACTGAGACACACTGACCGAGAGACACACTGAGACACACTGACTGAGAGAAACACTGAGACACACTGACTGAGAGACACACTGAGACACAGTGACTGAGAGAAACTGAGACACACTGAGACACACTGAGTAAGATACACTAATTGACTGAAGCAGATATGTAGAAAGACAAGCACTGGAAATGATAACATTCTGTCTAGACTCATGGGAAACATTGACATATTAAATTCACAGTAACTGAAAATGTTAACAAGGATTTCACAAAATGGAATTAATTCTGCGTGTTTTACTGCAGTAGACTACGATGCTGAGTGACTCATGTGGTGATGTACAGTAAAAAAGAAAATAAAAACATACGATGGAAAACTGCAGCATGCTTCAAAGAATCTGACTCAAAATTTTTATGTCTGATTTCCCTAAATAAAAATAGCTGGCAATTAATTAAATTGGATACATATTCTGTTTCAATAGCAAAGCATCACAAAACACATCTGGTTCTCCACTTGATATGTGAACAGTATGTTTTAAATTTGTCTGAGCAACAACTGGATTTTCTTACAGAATATTAAAATTGAAAAATACATTTTGTACCACGCTGAAACATTCAGCTCCTCACATCTTTGATGAAAGGCACGAAGAGCGGCAGTCTCACACACGTTCACCACCCCCCCGTTTCCTGGTAACCGTATCTATGGCAAGCCGGTGCTGTGAAATTCATTCGGGCGATAATCCTAACTTCACACCCCTCCGAAAGAGGCCGGACACATTTCACTGCATGCCCAGCCCTTAAACCCGATGCGTTTCAGCAGACAGTGAAGTGAGGCCACGCACCACCCGGCAACCTGGGCGTACCCCGTCAGCTGGTGGCGGACAGGCCCTGGGCTCAGCTGACGCAGGGGGTCACACAGGGCCATTCTCTGCATTGTGATGTCACGCTCTTGTTTCCCCGGCAACCCCGCTCCTTTCGGAGAGGAACCTCCAGCCTAAGAGCATTCCGAGGTTTGCAAAATTCCCAGCATTCCAGTTCTACAAGCACAGCCTGTCACCAAAGGTTGGCCCTTGGCATAAAGACACTATGGCCCTGCAACACTGTGGGTGGCCTTGACCCTTTCTCTGTAAAGCAACCTAATCACTTTCAGTCACATTCATATACAGACTACAAAGCAAAAATTATGACAGTAATAATGCTCCTTTACTACCAAGACAAAGTTACTACTGTTAATTATTGTATGCTTAGTTGTTCCCCTCCCTGCACCCTGTAGTTTAAAACACATCCTTCCTGAGCATATGTATTCTCTGGGGTGCTAACCATCAACGCTTTCCTCTGATCCATGCAAAACAGAAATGAAATGACAGACACACCCCACAGTTTCCTTCTACAGGGGCCAATGAGTGTACAAGAGCTGGCAGGACTGCAGTTAAATCCCCCGCATAACAGGGTCCCAGTGGTACGCAGTCCGGATCGAACGCAGCTGCGACCGGGCTGATCTCTCTGGCCATGAGACGGAGGCGCCGCGGCGCCCCTGTCAGGGGCGGGGTACCCACCATCGCTGCTGGCACGGATGACCACGTCGGGGGAGGGGGTCTGCTGCGAGCGGGAGCCGAAAGAGTCCAGGCTGTCGAAGGAGTCGTCCCGTCCGTGGCGCGGGGGTGAGAGCGATTCGCTGCGCTCTGTGTCCCAGCAGTCTATGTAACCGCTGTCCCGGATATTCCGCTTTGGGCTCTCAGTGTCCTCCGACTCCTATCAGACACACACACAACCACACACACACACACACACAACCACACACACACACACACAACCACACACACACACAACCACACGCACGCACGCACACACACACACGCACACACAACCACACACACACAACCACACACACACACACACACACACACACCCACACCACACACACAACCACACACGCACACAACCACACATGCACACACGCACGCACACGCACGCACACACACGCGCACACACACATGCGCACACACGCACACACACACAGGGGAAAAAAGGTTTTTCAGTCCTATTTTAAAATGATTCCCGACTAAAGCTTTACCCACAAAGAGGTCTGTTGCATACCCTTTCCACAGACAAAAAGTAGTTGATTCTGTGCCATCCTGCTGAAGGCAACATATCTCCCTATGGATATAGCCCATCAGACAGACTCAGCTACCAGCTGCAGTGAAGTGGTCCCCTCGGTCTCATGCAGGTAAGGTGCAGGGTGAAGGTGTGGGTACCTGTGGGCAGCTCATAGTGTTCCATCCCTCCAGATAGCAGAGCTCTCTGAGACACCAGCTTCTCAGGGCACTGGACTCCACCACACCCCAGAAACAAAAGCCTCAGCAACAGAACAGATCCTGCCCTGATAATAAAAATCTCTTGCTCCTAACAGCTCTAGTTCTCTCCCCTCCCTCTCCTCTCTCTCTATCTCTGTCTCTCTCTCTCTCTCTCCCTCTCTCTCTCCATTTTCCCCTCCTTCCTCCTGGCCAACAGCAGGCTCCACAGAGAGTCCCTGTTCTGGAGGCAGGGGGGGGTCAGCTCTCCCCTCCATGAGAAACTGTGTGTGCCAGAGATGGCTTTCTCTCCCCCTGAGAGGAAGCTAGCAGTCTAACACCCCCCTTCCTGCCCCAACACACACACACACACACACACTCACGCACACACACCCTGTCCAGAGTGCTGGAGGAGAGAGTATGTGCAGGCATTTGGGCATTTGGGGCTGACCCACATGTCTGGGGCTCTGGGACAATGGCAGGCTTTGACAGGACACTGTTGTCAAGGGAATCCCCCCAGTTCTCAAATATGTGTTTTAAAACCCTGCTTAAATCCTACCTTCACTCAGAGTACACGGCAAGCTGCCCCAAAAGACAGCACAGCGCTGACTGACTGACCAACCAACCAACTCACAGTCTGACTGACCGATTTACTGATCACCAACCACCTGACTGACAGACCACAGACTCACTGACTGACTGAATGACTTGACCGACTGATTCCCGGTCCAACTGACTGACCAATCACCTGACTCAGGGACTGACAGACTGACTGACTGACCAATCACCTGACTCAAGGACTGACAAACTGACTGACTGACCAATCACCTGACTCAGAGACTGACAGACTGACTGACTGACCAATCACCTGACTCAAGGACTGACAGACTGACTGACTGACCAATCACCTGACTCAGGGACTGACAGACTGACTGACTGACCAACTGACTCATGGATCAACTGACTGACCAAACACCTGACTCGCAGGATCTTTTGTTACGAATTTTTGGATCCCTGGTTCACTCTCTCATAACTCTGGTGCTAAAAACAGAAATCACAAAAGAAACACAAAGCAGACCTACAACACTTGTCAGCGGCACCTGCTAAAACACACTAATCCTGGAACCCTTCCAGAAACCTCTGCCGTTCCAATTCCCCTGTAGGGCAACGGCGCTGTGTGTAATGCACCCGTCTTGCAGAAGATGGCATCAAACAGCCTTGTCCTGAGATGACTGGTTGCTAGAGGCATTGCTATGCACTTGAAGGCACCCAAGTTCACACAGCTAATGTTCTCCTTAAGACAGGAGTCTGTAACCAGACAGAGGGCTGTTAAACTGGGAGTAACCCCTAGGGCTGAGCACAAGGTTATCACTTGAGGAGTTTCCAGAGAAACAGGAGTCCTTCACATACAGTACAATAGCATACAGTACAGCACACAACGCCAGCCTTGCTTTGTGGATTTCCAGCTACAGAGAATCAATGAGAGCACTGCTGTATCAGCACATTAGCAGCTCGGCTACATCAGAACGATGTTGTCATTTTCTACACTGTCATCTTATCAGCACAAATCTGATCACATCGTAATATATTTTTTTTAATTATACAATGACACAACGCAATAACAAAACCTTTTTGTGGGAAAATGTCTCTGCAAAATGACATCATCGGCTTTGCAACTGCTCTCTCCTTGGGAGAGGGTCACCAGAGCACCCAACATCCACCAGATGCTCTGTACACACACTCAGACTAGAACTTTATTGGCAACGTCCAAGACGACACAGAGGAAGCCATGAGAGGACGGGGGGCTCTTCATGCAACCTTCCCTCAGCGGGTGGGCCTGAGGTGGGGGTGGCTGGGCTTGGCCAAGCCCATGGTATGGAGCTCACCTGTTTCCTCCAATCACAAATCCACAATCACAGTCTATGACAGATCAGTTCAGCCCAATCACTGACTCAGGCTAGTAAGATAAGGTCTCTTATAAATCAGAGGGAATGTACGAACTGGGAGCGCTCCCAAAATGATTTTTAAACTATGTAACAGCAGGGATCGTTGCTCCAGATCCAACTCTGTATCTGCACATTTTATCAGCCCACTCATCTATTTATTTTTATCACATGACCATCTATCACCCATTCATCTGGCACTCTTCTCCCCAGGCAGCTGTGGATTACATATATTACAGTAGGGGAGCTGTGTCAAGCTTTGGCAACCGAGACTGGAGAGCACCTGCTGAAGGAACAGCATCAGAGCAGTGGCCCCACCCGTCTCAAAGCCCAGCCAGCAGAGCTGTAGTGTTTTCATCACGCAATACAATGAAAATGATGATGATGACCCCTCTCAACAGACTGGACTAAAGTGTGCCGTACCTTCCGCATCTGTGACAGCAAGCCTTCGAACTCCTTCAGGTCCAGCGTGGGCCCGTTGTACGACGTGCAGCTGTTGGCTGCCTTCCCCAGCCAGTATATAGTGATCAGAACCTGCAGGGGAGAAACCACCAGCACCCAGGTCACAAACAACCAGGCAGAGTGAGGCTAGAATGCAGTCTACGGTGAGTCTCTGGAACGCAGTTTGCATCAGATGGAATACACTTTAAATGAAGGGCCAACTCCGCCTGTAAAACATCTGTTTCTTCCACTTTCTCATTTTCTTTCTGCTTTTTCAAATGCAGACGATCAATGTCCAAATAATGACACATTAGTCATAGTAATGAGACATGAGTTATAGCAGACAAAGAGAATATATAATACAAAAACACGCATGAAAGATGGAATGCGATTTTACGGCAGCAGAATCTAGAGCATCTAAGGTTCACTCAGTGGAGCTTCTGCTCCAACAGTAAGACTACATCCAGGACTGTGCTTGTCAAGCCTCCCAGTCCTACTCTCAGCCTCACTCTCCCGACGTGCTCTGTGTAAACTGCTCTAATCCCTGTTGTGCTGTTGTGTTTGCTAGAAGACCACGCAACATAACATAACCACACAATCCCAGTGTTGTCATAGCACTGAGGAGCTCTCAACAATGAGGAAAAGCAGACATAGATGCACTGTACACACGCCCACATACACCCACACACAGATGCACGAAACAAACACACACACACACACACACTCTAAATGATCACACGTTGTGCTGTGCATGCACATTCTGCCCGGTCAGTCTCTCAGGCCGATGACTGGACACAAAAAGACGGGCGGTTTCCCTCCCTCTCTCATCTCGCTCGCTCCCCCTGACAGTTAGCCACATAGCTGGGGTGTGATGTCAGCCACAGCCGGGCGCACGCAGGTGAATGAGCTGCAAGCTCAGACAGAGGTCTGCTAGAGTGGGATGTGGAACCAGGTGCGCTAAAGAACAACAGTCTTGCCCTTTCTGGCCCGGCGGTTCTGCCATTATGTCATTACGCTTAGCTCTCGCAGTCCAGACTGGGTCACTTGTATTTCACCCCTCACTGCCTGTAGGTTTCACATACAGGCTTCTCGCACTGTCTGCTGGGTCCACACACGGTAAGTAAGTATCAGTTCGGGCAGCACTTATCAAACTGTGTAAGCAATTTGTTTATCTGTTAGATTAGAATGACTTGTTCGGAAGGCATCCCCTTTTATGTTTATCATTTGTTTCTTTCAATTCTGGCCCTTATCTTTATTTACTCAGACCCTGACGGGCTCTTCAGTGCCAAAGATACAGCTCTCCTTCACCTCTCCAAATGTGGTCAGAGACATTCGCTCTCTCTCATACAAAAGCTACAGCAGCACAGCACTGACACCATAGCTGATAGCTAAGTGTGTTCGTGTCTGACGCGCTGATAAATGGCTCCTTTATCTGAGCGTGTTAGCTTTGTTCAGGCTGCCTGGTGAATGATGAGGCTCGAGAGGCAACACTCTTGAGATGGTCTATGATGCAAACTGACATTGGCATGACAGCACTCCGCTTGCTGAATGGGAACAATGTTTTCAAACATGCGCAATCCCAGAATCCACTGCTCCTTGGTTAACCACTCATTTTTGTGTTTGTTTCACTTTGTGCTTTTGGCGCTTAAAAAACGAAAAAGAAAAATTTAGCCTAAGATAACCTTGTGCAGCTTTCTTCAATTAAATGTTTAAAAAAAACAAAAATTCATAAACAAGTAAAAGTTTGTATGCCAGTAAGAAGAGGGAATCATTTGTAAATATTTTTAGTTTCTGAATTAGACACCACTTCTGAGGAAAGAAATGCATTAATGTACATTGATATGAAGGCCTTTTTAATCATGTACAGTACTGTGTTTGGGTTGGAACAGTGAGAGGTAGTTGGCTACAGCAATATAAAGGAGAGACTATAGACAATATAGAGGAGAGAAAACGGAGGGGGGGGGTTATATAAAGAGGGAATAAGGAAGAGTGAGAAAGAGAGGGGAGAAACAGGCAAGGAAAAGGTAAAGGAGAGAGAGAGGGAGAGAGGGAGAGAGAGAAGGAGAGAGGGAGAGAGGGAGACAGAAAGAGAAATTACTTACATTCTTCAACTTTCTGCTGCAGTCTGAGCCCCTACAAGGCAGAGAGAGAGAGAGAGACACACAGAGAGTCTGTGTTATCAGTCAGACAGATGCAGCGTGCGCCAGCAGGGGAAAAAAAATTACAAAAACAACAACAACACAGGGACATACACACTCCTCCGTATCGGAGCAGTAGTGGAAAAATCCACGCTGGAAATGCAGGGAAAAAAACTGAGCAAAATAACGGAGCTTGCTCTCAGCAGCCTGCAAAGACTGGGAGGTGCTGTTTTTGCACATTCTGCACACAGAGGTTTAGTGCAAACCTGGAGAACCGTGGAAACACGGCCTGTACTCACACTGCAGCTATCTCTGACTTATACGGAACTATGTGGTGACTTATGGGGAATTATTTAGTGACTGCAGGTTTAGTTTGCAGTCACCTGAGATACCTGTGAAAGGTGTTTCCTGAGATTCGAAATACTACGTTCAGCTAACCAATGAAAAATTGACGTTTGAGATCAAATACAGCATGTCAATACACTTTCAAATGGCATGGTTGTTTTGTGAGAAAATGAAACCCTGGGTGTGGGTTTGTGTTTGGCAGGGCAAACAGAATTTAGAAATCTGGCTTGTAAAGGCCTTTGCATGTCTTGTGTATGATGCTAAGCACGCTTTTTTCAGTTTCAAATTTTTTTTCTGACTTATTACAGACAGCCTAATATGTAATTCAGTTAGGCACACGTGTGAAAGGACACATTTAAAGTAAACCACTGTTCAGAGAACATTTCACTTTGCTCTTTAACAGTTCTTCAGCAACTAAACTTTCAAACACCTTAAATAGAATTTATTAGTTTCTCAGCAGTAATGTAGCACAATGCTGCTTTCCACCCTCTACTTAAACTAATCACAGAAAGTATCTTTCAGAGCATATCTAATCAGCCTGAGGGGTCCCGCAAACATGCTAAAATTCTTCTGCTATTCTGCTAAAATCCTTCTTTATTAAAATACATATTTCAAGAGAGCTTGACTTCAAACTGCACTCTTTCACAATCTTCTAGCAATGCTTGTGTAACTGAAAATAAACAGCAGGGGGCATTAGTGGTAACCGGTACTTAAGAGGGGCATATGTCCATGCCATGGGTGTCCCTGACGTAACACCTGCCTCCGTGCCTCGTACAGCGCTTCACGCCAAAGGCACGATGGTGATGAGATGGAACTAATTGTTTTCCGGCCGGATCGATGGCCGCGCTCGCTCCAGATGAGTCTCGGAGAAGCACCACAGAGGGGTAATTACTGGGATGTCCCGGGCTGGAGGGGGTGTGAAACGGCCCAGCTGGTGTCCCTTTACCATGTTATTAACCCCGCTGACAGCACGGCTTGGCAAAACTGAGAGGCTTTAATGGGGATGGTGACTGATGTATGGTAGTATACTTGGCTTCCCTTGTCGAGCCAGATTGCACAAGTTAACTTAGGGTAGGGCCTGAATAGCATTATGCCCACAATTTTGGTCTGGGAGTGTTGTTAGCCTGGTCTGGCACTGTTGCTCATTCAACTTGAATGGATACACTTCTGTTCTGCTGTGCTGGAAGTCACTCCGGATAAGAGCATCTGCTAAATGCATGTAATATAACGCAATGTAACGGGGATGGCATTGCGCCACTCAGAGCGGACCCCTCTGCTACTCTGCAGTTCAACAACGGGTCCATCCCTGCTGTTCCCAAACATGCCTGACAGAATACACAAAGACCTCTGTTTTTTCTTCCCCTCTGTGCCTTACAACCCCCAGCCCCCCCCCCCGCCTTAAGCCTACAAACCTTGAATTCCACAAAGCATTAGATCACACTTCACGATACGGCCCATTCTCCCTCTCTCCCTCCCTTTCTCCCTCTTGCCATCTGTCACTCAGATATCTCGGGGGTCAATCAGGTTTCCAACAGCGATGGCAGCTATGCTACACCAGCACGCTATAGCCACTCTGTGGCTCTGTTTTCATTCTTTCCCCTCTAGAGCTGGGGGAACACAGGTGTGAGTGCGCTTCTGCGGTACCTGCCTGGTAACTGACAGGCCACGGGTATCAGCACTCCCAAAAGGCACACAAGGTCAAGGCTCCCTCAAACTGTCTGACAGTACAGTATGTTTTCATGGATCAACAGGCTATGGGTCACACTCCAGGTAAAGCACAAAGAGCTCTGAGGTACATTAAGCACCTTTTATATTTTTGTTTGTTCTGCAAAACCGGAGTCCAAGACTTGTACAAAAGAAACGCATTCAGTCAGTCAAGGCAGACATATAGGTAAGCGCACAGGTGGTTGAGATGGATGGACAGGTAAGTAGACGGCCGGTAGAGACAGACAGATGCCTTACTTGAGGTTGGCGCGTACGGAGGTGTCCTGGAGGTCTCCCGGGTCGAACAGTTGCGATCCCTTCAGTCCCAGCTCCTCACAGCCTCGCAGGAACAGGGTCAGGTTGTCCTGGAGGAAGAGAAGGGGACACAGCTCTTACACAGCGGCCGGCAGCCACTCACCCACTGAGGGCCGAAGAACCAGGCACAACAGCTTTACTTCCCAACTGCCATGTCAGTCAGCATTTCCCCCTCTGAATGAGAGCTCCAGCACAGAGCCACACCCCCCGATTCAGAAATAAAATCTGTGCTTTTTATAGGATGCACAACCCTGGTTCAGAGTGCAGTGATGAGTCTCTTGAACTGCCCCACAATAGTCTGTGGGAACGTTTACCGATACCCCTGCTGACGTTACTGATGCAGCAGAATATATCAGTTACCTACAGGAGAAAACTCTGCTGAGCCGAGCCCTTTCACACGCGATTGATGCTTTTGTTTTCCCTCAATTCATGCAAGCTCTGTCTTTCCACATGGATGAGGAATGAGGAGTGGGCTTGTTTTTAGGGCTCCTTCATGCAAAAAAAAAAAAAAAAGAAAATTCCAGAAATCAGATCCAGAAAACGAAAACAAAATGCAAATCCCCAAATTCTGAGCTATTTCCAGTAACAACTGCACATGCTGTGTTTGTTACCCGCCCGCTGCAAATTCACCGAGCCTGTTCCGAATTACAACTGATGAGCGAAATCCCGATAAAGGAAATAAGCACACGCTTCCTTGCCCAAATGCCTGAAATTAATCACGGTTAAATTAATACTCACAAGGACCGCATTCCAGCGTACTGTACATTTTCTGTTACAGGATAAGGGATCTCAGTTTGGCATGAGGGGCGGACGGAGGGGTTTACATGGCGAAACAAAGCCCCACTGAAACTCAAACCAGAAAAAGCCAAGCTGGGGCCGAACTCAGGTCCAAGAGAGGAGCATGTGCAGCGTTCTTGGCTTACGCTGACAGGATGAGCAGGGGAAAGATCTTACAGTTTCTCTGTGATGCCTCCACAGTCTACCGACCGGTGCAGAACCAGCAAATTCTGGTGCCCATGCTGGCATAGACTGGTGAGAAGATACTACAGCCAGGATGGAATATAGCATAACCAAGCATACAGCATGTAGTATCTGTGGTGATAAATGGTGTCTAAAGCTGCAGTCAGCGATGAAACATGTGTCCTGGCCTGGCTTTCTGACTCTGCAGCCTGGGCATGCACTGGGGGACAGCCTTCATCCAGACCACAGGAGCCTGGACTGGGACTCAGGTAAAAAGGAGACATAGAGTGATGGAGTGAAAAGGGGAGCGGCAGAGAGGGAGAGAGAGAGAGAGAGAGAGAGAGAGAGAGAGAGAGAGAGAGGCCCAGAGAACAAACCCAACAACGGTGCCAGAAAAAAAACAGAACAGAAAGCCCTCTCTTATTCCTCCTCTAAGCCCATGACTTCCCAACCCAAACAATAAAAAAAAAACCCTTAACTCCATTTTATCCCTTTTCTGAAAATAATATACGGTCCTCTGATGCCAAGAATAACACTCCGTAAATAAACAGATTGGGCTGGACGGACGGCCTAATTGGTGAGCGTGACAGAAGAAAAAAATATGAAGTGAAAAACGCAAGAAGAGGGAGGTGTTGGTGTTGCCAGGGAGACGGGCAGGCCTTCCAAACGCAACCGCTCCAGGTAACCGGGCCAAAGAGGGTTCAAACAAGCCAGCCCACTCCGCAGCCTCCCTCAGCGGAAGGAACAACAGTCAGACATCCTTTAAAAACACACACGACTCTGGAGAAGCACCGCAGCACAGGGTGTGTGAGGCACGTCCTGTTTCAGCTGCATAGCAGGTTTGCTTCCAGAGCTACAGTGCCTGGACCTCACTGCACTCGTCCGGTCACTGCCTGCTCTGAACATGACCATGACCGATGCTCTCATTATACCGCATGACACGTCAAACATCCTTTGTGACCTCTTTGAGAGGCTGGGAACGAGTGACACGCTGAAACGGGCCCGTGTTATTCCCTCAGAATGATGTCACTTCGATGTAACGCAGGGCCCATGCGAAGCGCATGAAAGCCGTGGCGTCAATCATCTCCGTGGCAGCGGAGCGCCAGTCCGGCGCGGTGGCGCGGGGAGACAATGAGGCCCGGGAACGGAGCGGCGCGGCGTGCTAACGCCGGCCTCCGAGCGGAGCGGAGCGCGGGAGGGGGAGGAGGACAGTGGCCGTTTTGTTCCTGCCCGCCCTGCTGAGAGGGCAGGTTTGTCTAACATCCAGCTGACCCCAGCAAAAAACGGACAGGGGGGAGTCACTGTGCTGTGAGTCATGCCACAAACAAGCACACGGGCACCGCAACGCAAGGGCACACACAAACATACACACGCACACACATACACATACACACACACACACACACACACACACACACACACACACATACACACACACACACACACACACACACACACACACACGCACACACACACACACACGCACACACACACACACACGCACACACATACACACACACACACATACACGGACATGCGCACACACACACATACACATGCACGCGCACAGACACACATATACACGTGCACGCGCACATACACACACACACACACATACACGTGCACGCGCACATACACACACACACACACGCAGGCTAACAGGAATACACACACATAGACATGCACATGCACACAAGCAAACACATTCATGCACATAAGCAGATATGCACACACACACACACAGAACACACAAATTCCCGCATGCACGCACACAAACAAAGAAAAACAACACCACACACAGAAGACAGAAGAATGTGCACAAACCAAGGGATAAACCAATCAGCAAACACATACACATGAACACACACAGTTTCTACATGTACATAGCAGGCACCAAGGTAGCAATGCATGCCAGAGCCACATCACACAGCAACTCACAGCCTAGCAGACGCACTCCCAAAACAAGACAGAAAACACTTAAACACAGCATGCATGGTACACTTATCCCTGTATCCTGAGGACACCTCTACATAAAATGTGGATAAAGGATACCGGTGTAGTGCACCCTGGAGCCACCAGGATTGAATCTCAGATGGAACAAACCTGCTACTCCCATTCAGCACAGTACCTGACGTTAACTGCTTCAATAAAATACATCCAGCCGTATGATTGGCTACTGTAAAGAATGTAAGCTATGTAAGTCACCCGAGATGACAGTGCATGCTACGCAAAGCAATTAAATAACATAAAGCAAAAAAACACTGTATTGATTCCTTTCTGGCTTGTTATTACACTCTGAATGGCACTACTTTGTTTGGATGGGAGCCCCGGAGGCCAAGCCATATAGGATGGAATCGAGCCCGCAGTCCCAAGCACAGAGCCACATTTTGGGGAACAGAGTAGGACAGAGCAGTCACGCAGAGAAGCACCCTCATCCAAAGCCTTGGCAGGAAAAACCGCAGAGCACCCTCAAAGCGGCCCCTTCAGAATCCGCACCGGGAGGCCAAGTCAAACACTCCCCCAAGTCGGACACGGTGAAAAAAAACAGCACTCAGCGTCGCCTAAGGGTCCGCGCCGCGCGAAGACCGCGGCCACCACTGCTGCATTCCTACAATGCTGCCATTTTGCCACGGCAATTCTCCCGGAATGCCGCATTCGTACGAAACAATACAGGAAGTGGGCGGTGCCCGTTTTTATTACGGCGGCGAAGATAACAGTGGGCCCGTTCGTGTCCTGCCGTAACCAAAGAGAGCCCCTCTGAGAGAGCCGACTTCAGGGAGCTGCACCGCGGACACCACGTGACACTCAGGTGTTATTTTCTCGCCTGCCAGAGCGATTATGTGGTATACGCACGTAATTATAATTACAGGACCTGCTTCACTGTCTTACGTAACCGTAGGCGTTGAGTTACGACTTGACTCAGAGCCTCCTGTCTCTTTCAACTTGCTACATATGGATCCTTGAGTGGTTTCACTTCACTACTTTAAGTGCCACCTGTGTTTTTCCTCATACATCTCCCTCTCTGGTCTGCTGACAAATCTGGCATCAAGCCCACAGACATTCCACTGAGGCCTTTAAACACTGCAGCCGACATCCCCCCAAAGACCTCCACGTCTGAGAAGTAATAACAATATTCAGAAATATTATGAAATGGAAAAAGGACTAAATATTAAATGTCACCTCAGCCTCAGAAAAAGGTGGGAGTAGTCTTTGAATTGCAGAAGATAATATGGTATTTCATTGTCATAAAAAGTTAATAAAAAAATGAAAGATTGAAATATGGGCCTGTAATCACGTTTCACTTATTAAAGACCAGACGAGCGCAACTGGCTATAAATTTTGCAACATGGTCAGATAAGTGCATATGGGAGGGGGGGGGGGTCCACTGCCAAGGAAAACATCCTTCGAAAACACATTAATAGAGGCCTGTCCCTCAGTCCTCCTCCTCTCTCTCTCTCTCTCTCCCCATTTTACATAACTCCAGTTCAGTCTGAACATCCTGCATGCTGCTGTGCAGGAATCAGCAGAGCAGAGATCAGCATTTTAAAAATTTTAAACATTTTACAAACATGAGGCTTTCAACTGTGTTTGGTTGTCTACTGTTTCACTGCACTACACCCCCACACACACACCCCACCAACTCCTTCACTGATCTCCAAATCTCACTCCAATCTTCACACAGGCTCGTTATTGTCGCATTCATATTCAGCAGCACAGTAAATGATAAGTGAGTGATAGTGATAGTGACAGTCTTATGATAAAGTAGTGATAAATGTTTCAGGGACCTGAGCCCAAGCTTTAACTCAGTTCTGGCTGACTTGACAACAGAAACCATTTACTGGTAGCTATTAGCAGAGTATATGGTCTCCAGTGAAACGATTAAGCTTCTAAATTAAGGTCCAATGGAAAGAAAGCAATCCAGCTGCTTCCTGTTTGATACAGAATTTTTGTCAAGGTGATTTATTTGAAACCCCTCCAGCAGGTTCTGCTAACTACAGCCAGCATGCCTACGCCTCACCTCGTTTCAATTAAGAACGTGCACTTCAAATGATTTGATATTCAAATATTCTATGGCTCCCACAAAAGAATATTCAAATAATCAAAGCCTTCTTATCCCCCCCAAGCACAGTATGACACTGAGATCCTTGTTATTTAAATAACGACTCACTGCAAATGCATGTTCATTCCTGCACTCCTCTTGGCAGGGAAATTAATAATATCAAAAAAATTAGTGAACTATGCAGTGCTCTAAGGCTTTGTTCTCAGTATTAAGGAAGAAGAATAAAACTGGCTTTCTTCACTTCTCGTTCATTAATAAGCATTTGAATACCATTCCCCTGTTGTCTGATTACAAGAAACAGAGAGGTCCCAACTCCCTAGTAAAATCTGCAATGAACAGTTGGATTAACGCTTCAAGCACAGCTGGACTGGGAACACAGGCTACAATAAGGCGTCCTCTGTCCAACCCCTGCGGCGAAGCTTGAACGGGAGTCAACCTCCCCACCCGTGGGGGCTCGCCGTCGCCCCCCGGTGGTGGATGCAGGTGTGCCGCGACCGGAGGAGGGAGGGGAAACAGCTGAGGAATGGTGAGGGATCTTAGCAGCCGCCTTCCTCTGGGGGGGGGATGGAGAACCTGACTGCAGGCCTGGTGAGGATTTCCCAACGGCAGACCCGGGAAGCTTCCGCTGTGAGGTCGAGCGTGTCAGATAAACGATGGAGCTGGATGAGAAGAGGAGTCTGGGGGGGGGGGGGGGGGGGGGACGCTTGAAGCCCCTCGCAGAGAGGAGGGGGGAAAGTCCCAGAACGCAAACTGAGACATGAGAAAAAGAGACGGACCTCTTGATCCTCTCTAATTCCTTTGATATCAGATATTTAATGCGCTCAAACAAACAGCTGGAAGCACTCTTTAAGGCAACCTTTATTATTCAATCTGAAATTTGACTTGGCAGGAACAACTGAAAGATATCTGGGCCAATTAGTCTTTGAAATCTATTTGCTCTGTTGGGCTGAGAACTGCAAGTTGCACTTGAAAAACAAATGTTCCCACTCCAAACAAATTCAAATTCATTCAGCTGTCAAAAATGATAAAAGAGGTATCAATGATTGATCAACAAAAGCTGGGAAGATGAAGGTCACTGATGTAATATATACCCACACTGAATGAAGCCAATGCCCTGCAACTGCACCACACAAAAATGCAGCAGTCAGCTCAGTGAGGGTCCGAAAGGGAGAGGTTTTTTTTTTATCAGGCGTCTGATTCGAGCTGCAACTTCAAGCTCTCCATTACATTATTGTCATTTAGCAGATGCTCTCATCCAGAGCGACTTACACAGGTCACAGTTTTTACAACTGGATATTTACTGAGGCCGTTCTGGGTTAAGTACATTGCCCAAGGGTACAGCAGCAGTGCCCCTGCAGGGAATCGAACCAGCAGCCTCTCAGTTATGAGCCCTGCTCCTTACCATTATGCTACACTGCCATCCCTCTAATATAAACATCAGCCATAATACAACATAATATTCAGGGACAAACAATCAGCTTTGCCCGAGTACCAGGTCCTGGAGAGGGTCATGGGCATCAGCACGCTGGGCTCTGTCACACTGTGACCATCCAAACCACACAGCATCAGAGCTGAGTCTGCGGTCTAAGGCCTGGGCCTGCCCACTAACGCAGCTGGAGTCAGCCAATCACAGTGCAGGGCGCAGGCCAGGTAGACAGCTGAAAGAGATCCTCATTTGCTTTCTGGTCAGGCAAAAGGAAGACACACCAAAAGTGGGTAGGACCCTAGGGAGATTCCTGTTCTCTCAGGTGATTATCAGGACCCATGCTTGTCTACACATTCAGAGAGAGGAGGTCAGGACAAAGAATACCCTACAACATATTCTGTATAGAAATAAAGAGGAAAACCCCTGTGAATGACACAGTGCGTGAGTTTTTAGTCAAGTGCAAAATAAGAACTGGGGGCCGAGAGAGGGAGGGAGGGAGAGGGAGAGGGAGAGAAAGAGAGAGAGAGAGAGACAGACAGAGAGAGAGACAGACAGAGAGAAGCAGAGAGAGTAAATAAGTGGGTGAGAGAGGGATGGGGGAGAGAGAGAGAGACAGACAGAGGGAGTGAATGAGTAGGTGAGAGAGAGAGAGAGACAGACAGACAGACAGAGACAGAGGGAGTGAATGAGTAGGTGAGAGAGAGAGAGAGACAGACAGACAGACAGAGACAGAGGGAGTGAATGAGTGGGTGAGAGACAGAGAGAAAGGGAGATGGAGAGTGTCTGAGTGGGCTGCTGCAGCTGGACTGTGCCGAGATCTCTCTGAACTCACCAGCCCAGCGATGGGGGTAGGAAGCCTGTTGATCTTCTTCACCAGTCCTGGTTTAATGGAGCTCAGCAGCCTGTGGAGAGAGCAAAAATGCTGCTTAACCCCCGACTCCCTGGAGACAGACTCAGCACAGCACTATCAGCCACATCAGCACCGACACTCAGCCTTCCTGGCTGTTTTTCAATGGGCCGGATCCTAAGTAAACACACTTATGATGGGTATGTTATCCCAATGACAGAAATAAAAGACTGCAAATATCTAAAACAGAAAAACTGCACATCTATCCAGCCTTCCAGGGATGAGGAACACGATGAAAACCACAAACTGGGGCATGTGTTTTATATCCTAGAAACCTGTCCATCTTTGTGAAGTTGCCAGCAGTTGATAAACGAGACATTTTCCACTGCAGACCTGCAAAACTGTTCCAGAGGAAAAGCAGCACAACAGGGTAAGTATTCCCATTGCAGCGCTTTGGTTCATTTCAGTGCTGTCACTTGGTTTTACGTCTGATACTTGAGAAACAGCAGGGGGTTGAGTGAGGCTTGCTGGACAGAGATACTTCCTGTGCAAGGACCTGTGGAGGTTTCACCACGGGGGAAAGAGAGGAACCAGGCAGACAGGCACCACACACACACGCACCACACACACACACACACACACACACACAGACACACACACACACACACACACACTCACACTCACGCATACACACACACACACACACACACACACACACACACACACACACACACACACACACACACACACAAATGCACAGAATCACTCAGACACATACACAAATACACAGAATCTCATACACACACAGACACATACACATACACATACACACACACACACACACACACACACACAAATGCACAGAATCACTCAGACACATACACAAATACACAGAATCTCATACACACACACACACAAGTACAAGCAATGCAGTCAGTCAAGACTGCAAAAACGTTAATGCAGAACATATATCATGATAAGCATGACAGAGGAAACAGGAAGAGGAACTCCCTCTCTTATAGGTCAGTGGCAGTACTGTGAATTTGTTTGGACCTCACTCAGCCTTGAGCTGCTGTTATATGATAAGAATCCCACAATCTCTCCCTGTCAATCCCTCTCTCTCCTCTCTCTGTCTCCCCTTCTCTCCTCTTCCTCTCCTTTATCTTGTTCTCTCTGTATCCCCTTCTCTTTCCTCCTCTCCATCCTCTCCATCTCCCACATCTTTCTCCTTCTGCCCCCCCCCCCCCCCCCCCCATCTTCCTCTCTCTTTCCCCCTCTCTTTCCTCCCCTCTCCCTCATTTTGCTCTCTCTGTGAAAGGTACTCAGCTGCAACCTCTCCTGCTGAAAGGTCTTTAGCACCCTGTCAGCCTGCAGTTTATAACAGAGATAGACAGCCACCCAGGACACACCTGACTCCTCACAGCTGTACTACCTCAGAATATGTACTACAGCAAACTGACTTTCAGCCAATAGTGTTTCCCAGGAGTTTGCTGGAAAGAGATGGTTATTTTTTTTTGTTTGTACAGTTGTTGACTCCAGGATTTATGTGTTTTTTTTGTTTTGATTTGCTTTGTTTTACTCACTCACACACAACAAAGGCACACTCATACTCACAGACCACGGTTTTACAGGAGGTATAAAACACACGTGGACAACTAAAATAATCATCACAACTTGTGTTGATGCTTCAAAATATGATCATACTTTAATACACTAAACACACAAACCATACAGACCACACACACCATGGTGCATGCACGCACAAACACACACACACACACACACACACACACACACACACACACACACACAGATAGATCAAATCAGGACCTGAGACGATGGGCATTCCACCGTCCTTGAAGGAACACTTATAGGGAACAGGCCACTTTTGTGCTCCAAGGCCAAAGGGCTCTCTGGCTTCCTGCTAGCAGCGCCACTAAATCAACTGCCAAGCCGAGGTCAGCGGTGACTTGCAGGAAACCACCGGCCCCGGAGAACGGCGCTGCCACCCCGCCTTAAGGAGGCTGTTTTTCTGTTTGTCTCTGCTCGGAGATGTTTTTCTGGAGCTCTCTATCCTAATGGCTAACAGATGGGAAGGCCCCGGCTTCTTTCCGCGGCCGGACCCTTCCTGGCCCGTAGAAAATTCGGTTTGGGAGAAGGAACGAAAGCCACAGGCGAGGAAACAAATGCAAATTGACCTTGTAATAATACAATGAGGCCAGAACTGAGGCTCCCCAAAATACAGTCAATCAGTGCTAATGGGCATTCCTTTTTAAAAAGATGAAACAATCAGGCCATTCTCCATCAGTCTTGGGGATTCTTCTGTAGTTTATATAATTTACCACAGAATGTCTACAGACAATTAAGCCTTCCCTTTGTGGCTAATGGAATCACATTCAGATTGGCTTTCGTTCCTGGGCTGGGACAGGGGGTCTCAGATCTGGAAGAGGATGAGTTACATACTCACAAACATATGATGACCGAGAGAATAAAGACACATTGTTAGGGAGCGATGGTGCAAGCCAGGAAGCTGCATTCCTGGGATTATACATTTGTTTCATGTACAAATTGTCGTGACTCAGTGCTGGAGTGAAGTGGTTAGGGAGGCAGACTCTAACGAGACGCCTGCAGGTTTGAGTCATGGGTGAGGCACAGCTGCTGTTGTCTTGAATGTGAGCCCTAACCTAGATGAACATCCATCCACCGATGGATATGGCATGTCAAATCTAAGCTATGCAAATTGCCTTAGACAGACAGAGAAGTCATATTAATGCGGAGCGGGAGATAGAGGAACTGACTCCTGAGGGTTGAGGAACAGACACCTGAGAGGTGTGAACAGTGAACCTCCAGGGGGGACGCTGCTTGCAGAACTGTCAGCTCAAACGCTCAGGTGCCACCGCAGCTCTATAAAAAGGTAAGAGAACGAGCGTGTGGAGGTCCAAGCGTTACGTGACGGATCTGATAAGACGAAACATGGATGCCAGCGAACCAGACATGCCGTGACTGCACGCTCCCGTTCTGCCACATCCCGTTCCCACGTCAGAGGAAAAGCAGTCCTCCCACTCACTCGCACAGCAGAATCCCGTTCTCCAGACCGCCGCGGAAGTCCTTGTCACCAAAGCGTCGGCCCGTGACCGCCTGCAATTCAAACAGAAAAGAGGGGCTTTTACCGTTTCATCATATTACAAACTGAACTGTGATGTATTTCATTATAAACATTATAAATCATTATAAATCAATCATAAACCGCCATTTCACTACTGAACTGTATGGCATGCAAGAAGAGGCCGAAAGAACAAATCAAGTATGAGTGGAGCGAGACTCAAATTAAAGTGAGAGCACAGTACAATTCAGACCAGGAGCTGTCTTTGATGAAGCATTCGCTCGCAGTTCACCTCTCGGTGCCAGTGTTAACTTTTGACCCAAGTCAGTTCAATCTTGCACATCCACGGAGCGCATGTGGGGCACCTCCACTTCAGTCTGTGCGATCAGTCTGAAGTGTCTGTGCGTGTTTGTGTTTGATTGCTCTGAAAATGGAGCCAGGGTATCAGTGTGCAGTGCATGACTTTCTGAGGCGAGGCAGTGAAAGCCAGCGAATACTGATGGAAAACATCACCAGCGATGGGGAGAGAGAATCCACAGCAGGGGGAGAGTTGATGTTTGAAAAATTACCAACAGCCTACGCAGAATTTCAGAATGCATTTCAAAGGGGAGGGAAAAAAACCAAGCCGAGTCTAAAGGGGGTAGTATTTCCCATCCGGCGCCCCCCTGTTAACAGCATTCCATAAACAGGTTTGACATGAAGGCTTGACTTCAGTCCCTGGGAATTGGTTCCTGGGGGAACTAATTGAATGTGACACCAGGCTTGATCTGCCCGTTTTTTTTTTTTGACTCGCAGCTCAAGAAAGCTTCCTGGTTCCACGGGTGGTCTGTTTTTGATCAGCCACCAGCGCTGCCCACGTGGCCCCCTGCCCTGTGTGTGGAAACTGTTCAATCACATTCATCCGAGGAGATTTACTCCATTTCTTCTGCTGCTCTCCGCTCACTCGTTTCTCCAAGAACGATAAGACGCTGCTTTGATCTGCGCGCTTTTCTTTTCATTCCCCCTGGCAGGCGCGATTGAAATTCCCGCATTTAAGGAATTACAAGCCGAACTTCAAGACTGCCCATGTAGCTGACCTGCAGCGAGGTCCAGAGAAGATTTTAGGGTTAGGGACTCAGAGGAACGGGCAACTCTGAGAGGTTCGACAGCATTCCCTCCCTGATAGGACAAATTCCAGACTCCAGTCACACACACTCAAGACTGCATTAAACTACTCTGTCCATTGCCATATAGTGCAGTAGCAAAATCATTCACATCTGTTTCCAATCCAGCCACACTTTATTAAGAAGCTCTGTTTATACTATCAGAACACATTTATTAAATATGCCACTATTTATTACGTATGCCTTTGACGAGGACTCATACTCAGAGTGAGCAGATAAAATAGGTAATAAGCTTCACTTTATATTTTATACCACTGACTTTACCACTGACTGTTTAAATTTAATTTAATGTAAATATCAACATTAGAAGCTGACACATTCAAAACAACCGATGTGAACACGTGAGAAGTTCTACTGCGACATCAGTTTCCAACTGGCAGTTTATTGCCCTTTTACAAGCGGCTCATGCTCTTCTTTGCTAAATATGAAAAATGTTACATTAATAGGTATTAATGTACTGTATGTGCCAGTGGTTATCTAACAGCATAACCAGGCTCTTCAATTAAAGTGTGATCTTTGATCCTAATCATTAATATTGTGTGTGGCTTGCTCCCTTTCCAGTTCTTTTTAACATCAGTCTTCATGTGAAAAACACAGTACTGTACATGCATATTCACACGGTGAACCGTCTACATTACATGACATTACATTACGTCATTTAGCAGATGCTCTTACCCAGAGCGACTTCCAAATCAGTGCATCACTATGCTAAGAGTAGTTATTGAGAAGTACTACAAGAGGTCAGTAAGATACTGAGTTAAGTGCTAAACTAGTGTAAAGTGTTTTTTTTTTAATAGAAAATGGGGATAGACAGGATAACCTGCTGCTGTACCCTTGTCTACATACATCTGATATGGCAGGTAACACTAACATTGTCAGCCCCCTTCTCAGAGTGGTGACACTGATGCACGGCCCATTGAAAGCGGAGTGGTCTCTACAGAGGACAACCTTCGGGGGGCCTCCTCGTGTAACGGACACCACTCACTGTACACCTGACCTCTCGGGTAAACTGCTCCAACATAGCCGTGCAGGAAAATTACCCCTAAGAGAGAAAAAAGGCAGACCGGGGGCTGATGGACTTATCTCCGCTGGGAAAGCAAAACATCCCTTGAAAGTTAGGATTTCAGGTTTGTGCTGGCAGCCGAAACAATCGTCGGATTAAATTCCCCCGAATGTCCCGAACCCTATTGTTTGCACAGCTGCGAAAGTGCAGAGCGTTACAGTGTGATGCCTGGCTGGCTGGTGTTGACTCAGTTTTAAAGTTATTACTTCTTGGAATAGAGGCGAAAATGGAATGGCTATGTCTCACCTTATGAGCCAGCGTGCTGCTTAGACAGGGGATTGTAAAGTCTGATGATGTCATTGTGTGCACAGTGCAGGAGAGACACATGGCGGACACTCACTCTTTGACCTTTGCTGCTGGTGTGTGGCGTTCTGGGAACTGTAGTGTTATGACCTTTGGGTTGTCAGTTCAAATTCCAGGTGAGACCCTACACTCAGAGAGTGGGAGCCCAACAGAGCCCGAATGGGTGGAGCCATCATGTGCTATCGGTGATTCTCTGACTTCAACCAATCACAGTGTTGCGATTCATTCAGTACAGTCAGTGATTTGCAGCAGATGGTCCCTCCACCCATTGTGAGGTTTATGAGACCTCACTCTTTCAGGTAATCATGAATGACATGCAGACTCTATGAATCCAGTAAAAGGAACATTCTGATGTCTGAAGTGCACAGATGTGCATGTTCCCACTGAAAGTGTATGTCTCAAAACTCTGATGATCTCATCTCTGGTGTGCACACAAGGTTTAGGCATTAACTGACAGTTCAGTTGATGAATACTTTATCTGGGTATGGATGAGATTTTGAGATTTCATTTTACTTTCACCATATGGCTGCTCTTGTCTCTGCCAGGACATTGGGTTTGGCAAACAGCACTGGGTTTGGCTGTCAGCATTGGCTTTGGCATTCACAATGGGTGGTCCAGTGTCTTCATTCTTTCTGGCCTTGAGATCTCAAAGTCTCCGCGTCTGTGAATTTCCCTGGCTTTTATTTTCCCCTGTATCCACCCAAGGTGCCTTGTAAAGAGCTTAAAAAAACCACCAGCAAGACATTCCTTCAGAATGCACATACGTCTCAATAACAAGAAACCCTCTCTCCTCAGTAAATCATACTGAGCAGCGGGCAGGCAGAAAAGAAACATCTCTATACAGATAGAGCTTGCACATCGAGAGATAAAAGGAAAGGCTAGATGCTGCTGGTGAAACACTACCGCACTCCTCTTTCTCAGGCTTCATTTGGGCCTCTTTCACTTGATCACTTCACTGCCTGTGTCCCTGCAGCCTGCAGGAGAAGCTCCTCTCTCAGTTTCCTATGCTGAGGGCACAGATGGCTTATTACCTGCATTCCAATGCATTCTTTCATGTGTTCTTTCCTTCCTCGTCTTTCTCCCACTTTGTGACAGAACCATGAGATACTCCTTCTTTCTTTTATCCTTCTAACTCACAGAAAACGTGTTACATATCTCATCTGCATACATAATATAGCGTCCTTTTGAATTATTTGTGTGCAGCTTGTCACCACAAAGTCGGTAAGCCCATGCGGAGGTAGACCTGTGAGAGCAGGAAGCAGAGGCTTCTGATGTGTGTGGCAGTTTTCCATACAATATACATTGGATAGGCCAGCATAATTCATAATTATGGGTTATTTCTGCCAACAAAAACTGACAAAGGACTAGTCGATCCAGCTGCTCCTAACCTCAACTATCATGTGAACAAATCTTAAACTGATTCAGGATCAGTGTATGAGGGAAGTGAATCTAATGCATGCTTCCTTGAAGCTGCCACTGGCCCTTCTCAGGACATGGCTCAGTGGCTGCACATCTATCGATATGGAGTCGGGGGGCATCAATGGCCTAGATTCAACAAGCACAAGTCATTATGAGCAACCCTCATGCAGCCAGCCACTGACTGACCCAGGGTGCTGGAGGAAGGAACAGACTAAGGGCTGATGGGTAACTCAGTTACTTATTTATAATACTCTGTGCACCCAGGACCAGAAAACCAGTGCCAACTATACAACTGAGCAGATTATTAAACCCTTGTGTAGATGACTGAACAAATTAAATATACCACCACACAGACCACAATCAATCAAGACCATGTTGTTAGGATTCTTGGCAGCACAGAATTTCCAGGGAAACCGTTCTTCCAGACCAAAATGAAAAATAAATATAGTTCTGTTGGCTTAATTAGACGTACTTTCCCCATGTTTTAATAAGCCTGCCAAAGAGCCATATTAGACAGTCTTTAACGAGGGCCTTGCTTCGCGATGCTCGAGAAAATAGCAAATAAGCATTAACAGCTGAGGATCGCAGCGTGGGGGAGCCCGGTGTGGACACACAAAATGGCCGTTTGCTGGACTCCAGCGTGGCGAGATTGATTAGATCAGTATGGAGGTGGTAATCAGTCACGCTCACACTCTCTGCACTTGGCAGGTCCTCTGTCCTCAAACATTAGCGCCTCGCTTGAGCTGTCCAGGACGTCGGGAGCGGCGTTCCCGAGACAATCGTTACCATGACCACAAGGCCCTGGTGAGGCTCGACCTTGCACCTGAGCGCAATCATCTCTCCGGTTCAGCTTTTATTTTTCTCCTGTTCTGCTGTTTACAAGAGCAAGATACCTCTTATAGCAGCTTCTCCCTGTAAATGTATCAAAAAATGTGCCTGACAATGATGATTCACCTAATGTACATAACTGCAGCTCGAAACTAATTTGGTTTTCTAGACAAAAGTCTGAGAATGAACCCCAAGGAAAGTGCTTAGCTGGCCGTGCCAGCAGCTAATATACAAGACTGATGTATGAATGCTGCTTAATACAGCCACCCAAACATTTTCCCTAGGTTATATTTGAACACAGAGCCAACTGAAACTCCTCTTGACTGAAGGGCTCTAACAAATATGTATTTTTTTGATGATGATGATGATGATGATGATGATGATTTTAAGGATCACAAAGCACCTCACACTGAAAGGGGGTGTCTCACCTCACCCACCTGGGTTATACACAATAGTCTCAGTGCCACAGTATTCAGCACAGTTCAGCTGAGGTGGTCAGACGGATGGATTTCTTTAGCCAATTAAACTGGAGTATTATTAGTTTGCCACAGTGAAAGACCCTGATTAGGAATTTGACAGGGGTATCAGGGAAAACCAAAGTCTTTGCAATAAGCACCATGAAAACTTTAATGACCACAGTGAGACAGGACCTTGGTTTAACACATTAGAAAAAAAGCTGCCACTTAGTATGAATAATAATAACTGACTTTTACATAACTGCCATTTACAATATATCAAATCTGCAATACGTAATGTGACATAATACCCTGCTTATGTTCTGTCTGTTGTTACGGTCACAGTTACAGCAGTAAGGTTGTTACAGGTTCCAGGGGCATGAGAGGGCCTCATGCCCCTGGAACCACAGAACATTGTGGGATAGCTGGCTTACTCTACAGTACAGTGACCACAGTGGACAGGTTAGCCAGGCTGGGTTGTCAGGGCAGGGGACAGCAGGCAGCCATTCACCCACAAAGTTGTAACGGACTCTGTGGAGCCATGCCATTCGTGCAACAACAGAATCTTTTTCCCTGGGGCCTTCAGAAGGACCAAAAGGGCATCCAGGTAGGGGCCCGAGAACAGTTTCATTGTGTTGTTAAACTCTGGCATCTGGTCACACTTGAATGGCCGTATCCTGGAGAGGGCATGCCTGGCCTGCATAATGAAGCTAAGCTCTCCCATTGGGGCTGGAGTGAAGCGCATACACGCAGGGGAGTGTGTACAGAGTCTGGAGATTTCTCTCTACAAAGCAGAACACAGAAGAGGGGCGGCAGTGTAGTGCAGCGGTAAGGAGCAGGACTCATAAGGAGCAGGACTCAAAACCTCGTAAGCTTGTTGGTTCAATTCCCTGCTCCGGTGCTGCTGTTGTACCCTTGGGCAAGGTACTTAACCCACAACTGCCTCAGTAAATATCCAGCTCTATAAATGGAGAACATATAAAAAAAAAAAATTATAACCAATGTAAGTCCGTCTGGATAAGAGCGTCTGCTAAATGCCAATAATGTAATGTAATGTAAGAGACCCCCAAGGAAGTGCCAGCCAATAGAGCCCATTGCTCGCATGAGTGGTCCAATCGTCACGTAGGACCCCCTCATAATGTCCACCACTGCCGTTAGTGAGCCCTCTGTCCACATCAGTTCTGTCTTTGAACTTTGCTCCTCACAACCAAACAGAAGGGGGTCACCCGAGGTGACTGGCTCAGATTCCGGAACTCTGGGTCCTTTGTCATGTCCGCGGAATTTGGCCCAGTCCTTGTCGGCTTTGAAGCTGCATTGTTTTCCCAGGCAACAATAAAGGGGTAACATCCCTTCCCAAGGGGCACTCCATGACATAACAGGGACTATTCCCATGCATCCGCATCCAAACTCTACACCTCTGCTTTCTCGATTTTCACACGGTAAGACTTCATCTACACCCAACCACTCAAACGATTACACAAAAGCAAAGCTTTAGCTTCTCAACCCAAAGCATACCAGAAATAAATCTAAACAGAGTGTGGAAATACCTGCACGAGCAGCTTTCATTCATACCTGCTTTGATGATATTATTAGAATACTGGGACTATTACTAGTGAATGCGCATGTGGCCACCCTGTGACACTTAATTATTGGTCCACTGCATTTACTTTAAAAAAAACAATAACAGCTATTGAAAAAATAATAGTTATGACTCAATGTTCAAACTGGGAATAATCAACCAACACTAATACTTAACAATTAGTGTGTGCCCTCTGTCCTGATTTAAGCAAACAATCACTCAACTGTACAGTACCAACAGAATCACACCTTCACTATTGAATGAAGTTACAGTCATTCATTCACCCGTTCATTCATTCATTTTCATTTCATTCTTACGGCAGGTGTGTAGTGAGAGGCAGGAAGCAGATGTCAAACATGAGCACAACTTTTCCCAGCATGCTCAGCAGGTCATCAGCATAGGCACAGGCCCGGCCGAGTGATGCATTCTGATGGAAGAAACACGATGATTCCCTATTCCTCTCTAATGTTTATCCAAGAACTCAGCTTCCAAGCCAGCCCTCTGTATATTATGCTAAGCTTTTATTTCCAGCTGTGAAAGTGGTTAAGGAAACACTGCCTTAGTCTCGATCTCGAGATCTAATCTCAACATGAAATTTACGGTAAAATGAAATGGATGGTATTGTGTTGCACTTGAAGTTTGTAGGTCTGTATCCCTTGGGGAGCACTGCTCTGGTACTCTCAAACAAGGCAATTAGCCCAGACTGCCTCACTAACCACCTGAATGAATGGATAATATGTTATATTACATTACATTATTGGCATTTAGCAGATGCTTTTCTCCAGAGCAACCTACATAGATTATAATTTTACATGTTATCCATTTATACAGCTGGATATTTACTGAGGCAATTGTGGATTAAGTACCTTGCCCAAGGGTACGGCAGCAGTGCCGGAGCAGGGAATCGAACCAGAAACCTTTCAGTTACCCTGTTCCTTATCACTACGCTACACTGCCGCCCACAATATGTACAGTAAAATCTGTGTAATCCTTCATCTCATGAGTATTCACTACTAGACTAGATGCCATTCATGCATAATTTTCAGCACTTGGTCACTGATCAGTAACAATCACTGTTCACCAGAAATGGCCTTACTAATAAAATACACCAGACAAAACCGGGCCGTATTAATGAGTGGTGTTACAGTGTGTCAGTATTATGTTGATAGCTGACTTCCTCCTGCACTCAAAAAAAGACTTTTTTTAAAATAAACTAAGAATCCTGGCCCTGGGAGACCGAGCCAGTATTTAATTTCAATGAGATTCTCGGCATTCTATCCCTTGAGGAGAGGCCGTAAACCACGCTGGGTTCAGCGCGGGACTCGGGCCGAGGGTGCTCTTACCGGCCGTGCTGCAGCGGTGATTAAGGGAAGAACAGAAGTAAACATCTCCATCAAACGTACGTGTGAGCAAACGTAACAGGCCCTGTGCATTATTACATTACACTACATTACATTGTTGGCATTTCGCAGATGCTCTTATCCAGAGCGACTTACACAGGTTACAGATATTTACAATGTTATCCATTTATACAGCTGGATATTTACTGAGGCAATTGCGGGTTAAGTACCTTGCCCGAGGGTACGGCAGCGGTGTCCCGGCGGGGATCGAACCGGCAACCTTGCGGTTACGAGTCCTGCTCCTTAACCACTATGCTACACTGCCGCCCTTAGCAGCCTCTGCGTCCTGAAACTGACTCACAGAGGAGAAGCAGCGTACTGCTATACAGGCTATAGAGGCAATGCAGCACTATGCTAAAGCGGCTTCCATCACTGGTGCAGCCTGATCCAGCTCCGTTTGTGTTCAGATCACAGTGACACTCGCATGAGACAATAGTGTACACTACAGTGCACACTCCACACACTACACACTGCTCAGTACGCACCCCACAGTGTGCCCACCACATGCTCTACACACTCCACACACTACACACTGCACTAAAGGCCAATCACAATTAATCTATCCCCCACCACCTCATCCATCCCTCTGAACAGTTTTACTTATAAAATATTAATTAAACACTACATCCATTCCCATCCAGTAACACTGCAAAGAGTCACAGAGTCAAGCCAAGTCAAGTCTTCAAAAATCTTGAGCCTGCATTCTGGGACAACAATAAATACTAATTTGATAAGAAAAAAAGAGGTCGTTTTTTTTTTATTCAAGGATGGCCAAAATGGAAAAATAAAATGGATGAAGCCTAAAATATCAGTCTGCTACAGCTGCAAATCAATGTTTCACAACCAAATCCCGACAGTCAGGCCCAGAAGAAAGAAAACCAGAGCCGTGTTCCCTGCATGACCTCCAGCCTGTACTAACCCGGTGGAGGTGAGTAGCCTCCAGTTGGCCAGCGGTAGCGACCATGTGGGCCTGCCAGGATGCCAGGCCAGCGCCTCTGATTTAAGGTTCGAGGGTTCATGTGGTGGGGACAGATAACCACAAACATGGTGTTCAAGGTTCTGTCTGTTCCTCTCGACAAATGTCTTCTTTTTCATTTGCTTGTTTATCTCTACTAAGTAAATATTGTTTCAACATTAAGCAGAAACACATTTTTCGAATACTTGCACCCATGCCACAGAATTGGAGAAATAAGCCATTTAAGCCAAGTAAAGCTCCAGTGATAATTTCCATCTTAGAAGTGAACATTTCCCTTTCAAACACAACCTTGACTGAGAACAGAGAACAAAGTCAAAACACTAAAAATATCTCATCAGTAAACTCCCCAAATGTGAGTTTTTCTGCACATCAGAGTAGAAGCCAATTCACTGTCAGTTTGTCCAAAGGCCAGCTGCCTTTCTGCTGAAATTTTTAGACAAATTAGATCTCAGTTATGCTTTTAAATTGTGATTTAAAAGGCAGACAAAATGCCACAGAGGCCAGCCCCAACTAAATCATAACAAAAAACTTCACAATGAAGATGTGCTGAACTCTTATGTAAGACAGAAAAACAACTTTGCCTGGGATCTAGAATCCATCATTTCTCTCTGTTGCTACATATAATTTCTCCTAGAAAAAAAAATGTTTTTTACTGAAGAACTGGAAGCAGACATATTGTCTGGGTGACTTGGTGATTGGTTCAGGCTATTTCTCCATGTGTGTTGTGTCACATTCCAGAACCACACATATGTACATCATAGTACTGAATTCACAAGCTCTTATAAGCTGCCATTGAAACAGTCCACTGAAAACAATCAGTACTGTGATAAATATCTGCTTGCCGTTGGCAAACGTGGGTTAAGTTTGACATCTGTTAATCATGGCCCTATAAAACAAAATAATTAATTACAGGCCGCAGACGTTCTTGTGCTGTTGATGTCCAACATCTGTACTGTGCACCCACAGCAGCAAAGACACACAATCACGTATTAACACACAACGCAGGCAAACTGACGGTTTGAGTTACCTAACCGCGTATTGCATAATCAGGACCGCCTCTGAAATGCAGCTCCGTTAAGGAGCGTATCCACTTTTACACCGTTAGTCCTTAATCTGGATAATTCGCTTTGGCCGGGTACTTAGAGGCTAATCCTTTTCACTTACGCTTTGCCAACTTACTGTGGCTGCTCTGTCAGTGTGTGACTCAACCTCTGTGCCTGGGGCAGCGTGATCTACTGACCGGAACACCTTCATTATCTCTAGCCCACTGTACACTGTACATACAGTATATACACCGACAACATTATTGTTCTCAGCCTTCTCCTAGGCAAATTACTGTACAGAGCTTCAGAGGACACCACTGCAAAATACAACTTTGAATCACAAGCACAGACATGACCACCTGGATAAGACACTGCCTAAATATCCTAAACATAATTATTTTTGTTTCCTCTGGACTAATGGTCAGCTCATTGGGCAACGGCTGCTGCGCAGCCAATGGTGCAGATGACTGAGAATCTGGGAAACCCGCCCCCGAGTCTCAAACACACTCAACATATAAAACGTGCGGGTCCAGACATTACAGCATCCGGCGTGGCCTTCCTCTCGGAGACACAGAAGAGCATCAGCACTCCCGTATCCGTAATGTCTGTTTCCATGAGCGAAGCGGGCGGCTCGTTTCGACAGATTTATTGAGCCGATGTTCCCGTCTCAACTCTGGTTTTGCGCTGAGTGCAGTTCAGCCAGAGGGAAGAGGGAAGAGGGAAGAGGGGAGCACCCATCCAAAGCCTACATTATTCATCGTTTCACCACGCACCACTGCTCCACTCCAGCTGACCGGGAGGCCGAGGCTGTGGATTCGGGCCGAGCGGCACTTAACAGCGTGCCGTGTTGGTTCAGTAACTGTACCACCTTAATGGTCTGCGGGCCCATTTCGATGTGAGTTAAGAGACTGGGACCTTCTTCCAATATTCATGCAAGTACCAGCAACTCTGGCCTTGTAAAAAAAAGCTACTTTCTGAGTTACGACTGAAAAAGAAGAGCCCCAATTAAAATGATTTTTTAAGATACAAAAAACAAGAGGATGTGCTGAAAAGTCACTAAACAGTACAGACCATCCTTTCCTTTTCATTATTAATTATTATTATGACAGACAAGGAGCAGTCAGGCAAAGGCAACAAGTAATTCCCCCTGGAGCCCGATGGCAGAAGCCTAATGACCTCAGTTCTGTGCTTTAGAACAGAGAGGAAAGAGTCCTTAAATGGTTCAGTGGCTATGCAGCACACCTCAGTATGCAAAGAGCATCTACAGAAAACAAAGCCAGATATGTGGACTGTCACGTGTTTTTCCAGATGTTTTCTTGGACATATCACACAAGAGCTGCCCGGTAAAGCGGGAGGTCCCTCACAGGCTGGGCGGGAAACCCCTGAGGAGCGGACAAGTCAAGGAGACAGGAAGAGGAAGCACAGCAGCTGTCACGCAGGGCAAACTGGGGCACCGGGGCGATCAGCTGAATCTATATCTGTCAGTGATGTCGCAGACCCCTCGGGTGGACTCACGCACCCATTGTCCAGAGGGCTGCTCCAGGAAGACCCCACTCTGCACCCAAGGTCACAGATATTCTTCTCAGGCTGGTAAATATCAGTCAAAAGAAAAGAAAAAAACACAGGACACCTCTTTCAGCTAAAGGCAGAAGTCCAGCACTGATCAGAGCAGAGTGGTGACAATCTGTCAGTCAGCTGCTGAGGCCACGCCTCCAACACTGCCCCAGGGGCTGAAGGGAGAGCAGATGACAGAGTCTGGAGAATTCTGGCCTGATTTCACCTCACGGTACAGCATAGCTGCCCCTGAGTGGAGGGGGAGGGGTGTGTAAATCGGTAACGAGCAACTTCAATGCAATGGAGGACCACAAAACTCTAACCCTAAACCATGTTACGTCTGTCAGCTTCTGAGAGACTCTCCCATTGCTCATACTTATCTCTCAAAACTCTACAGAGCGGTCACCTTCACAATCACACAGACACAGACAGAAATCCATACACAAATCGGAAGATGAATCTAAGCCTTACAATGATAAATCAGCATTACACTTACCACGAGGAAAACTAGCAAAGAAAATTTCAAGCATAATATTCAGGTTAAAGGCCTTTGGGCCCTTTATAAAATAAATGATCTATAATAAGCTTTATTTCCAAAGTCAAGGAATAATCTTCCTTTTTGCCCCAACTGGCTCTGTTTTTTTCTGTGTTGTTTCAAATTCCTGTGGAAAACGTAACACTAGCCAACACTTTGCAACACCACATTTGTAAAAACGTGCAATTACAAATATGTTTCGATCGACTGACGAATTGATTGTCAGTCTATGTAGGACACTGGCATTTCTAGGACTGCTCCATCCAGCTGCGGCCAATAACTGCACTCATTTCCACAGACCAGGATCATATCTGAAGTGTGTGTTTCTAATTTTCTGCAGTCCGAGTCGAAGGGATTACAAAACTGCGCTGTTACTCTGCATCAAATTTGTAAAATGATATTCTTAAGTAATGGTAATAAAAAATGTATGCGGAAAGAATAGAATTTTAATTGGCCGCATGAAGCCGAAGAGAGAGAGCTCTTTGTTTTATTGAGATGGCTTTTGCTGGGACTACACTCCAATTCCAGTTGGATGGTTTGGACAAATCACCAGAGGCTGTCTGATCAAACCCTGTTATTATTCTTTCCCTTTAAATGCAAAGTAATGGGAAGGTCACCCATTCCAAAATGTGGCCACAAAACCATCCAGTTTCCTAAACCAGAGGATATTTCATATTGACAGAGTAGAACAGGGGGGCTGACAGGTACCAGGCCGAGGGCGTGCGGGTGGTATGTGATGCTGTGTGTGGGCACAAATGAGCTGCTATCAAAATGCTCCCATTTCCTGATCTGAACTGTCATGTTGACAGTCCCTGAGCCAGTGGAATGGGAGGGCTCTAAGAGAGAAACCCTCTGATGTGCAACGTGTTATCAGGGACCCTGGAAATGCAAGGAACGCTCTTCCACAGAATCACAGCCCGTCTCAAACTCCACCACACGCACCCCTGTCTGAGCTCAGCCGAAGGGACCCCAAACATGCTACGGGGCTCCATTCAGGACAGCTCAGGCACACTGCACTGCAGAAACCACAGAGCCTGTCACCACATGTAAATAAGCAGCACAGACCGTGTGAGAGCTCAGTCAGCATCTGGAGCATACAGCACACTGCATGACCCGGCGTGAGCACTGAATCACAAAAGCGTCATGAACACTACAGGGCAGCAATGTGCTTCTGTGAGAGGAGCCAAGCATGTAAGCCAGGACTACTTCCACGGGTGAGTTTCAGGATAAAGGAATCCATGTGAACATGATGTCTGATGTCAGAGTACAGGAGCGTTTGGAGGTGTACACCACCGCTCTGACACGTCAGCTCTCCTCAGGGTGCAGTGACAGAAGCCACTGGAGTGACGAAGCTGCGTCGCTGTGACTGATGGCAGGCAGAACAAGGACATACTCACACAGGGGGGGGACACAAACCAACAAACCGAATCGCCGCAGACTGACTCACTACATTACAAAACTTACAGAGTTGATTCACGGGACTCCCATGTGACTGAAATTGAGCTTTTTCTTTTTCTTCAGCTTAACCAGGCTCTGGGGATTCTGGGTAATTCTCCCTGGTGCTCCTCTGGGGGGCCTTCTTGTGAAAACTAAGCTGTGTTTCAAGCACGGAGAAGAACAGGGGATCACCCCCCCTCACCCCCCCGGTCCCATTCCCACAGAGACTCCTGTCTCTCTGTCCCAAAGACGCCGGTCCAAGTGTCACCCCTCAATCCGTGCCCTCCCCAAGTGGCCCCCAGCACAATGAGGGAGGGCAAGGGTCGGGACGGGGTTAAACACACTGCGAGGGCTCCTCGCGGGGAGGAGTGGTGTCAGCCGAGGCCAGGCCCCGCCGAACAAACCTCTCGCTGTTCCCCGCTTTGTTCTGGCAGGGCAAACGAACGTGGCCGCGCATAAACCAACCAACACCATCCCGGTCCAGCTTCCCCCCCCCCCGACTTCCCACATCTCCGCCAGACGCCTCCAACACCCCGTTCGACTTCAGTGGCCAAGACGCCCCGGGCCCCTCTGCCCCCAACACTCCCCAGCCGCCCCCCAAAAGCATTATGTAAGAACAAATTTCGACTGAAAAAGAATCACGGTTGAAGGCCTTTGTCATAAACACTGCTGTCTGCCAGCCAGACCTGGGCTGCGACCAAAGAATTAAAAGTCTACTTCCCACCCACTAATTACAACGTAGTGTTTACAAGTCTTTTTCTCTTTTGTTAATGGTGAGAAGAAATAAAGATGTCTTTGATTTTCAAAATATGCAATGAACTGAGCTGAGGTTAGTAACCCAGGAATAACCCTTTGGATCCTGGAGTCAACTGAAATGCGCAATGTGGTTAGGTCTGCCGAATGCAGTCCAGCTCATCTGGAGGCTTCCGCCCAATGGAGGGGACCCAAATACAATTAAACAATTTTTGTTTTTAGGGCGTCACATGGGAGGTTTTTTGAAATATTATAACACACTAAGCTATGGGTAATTTTCTCACTTTTTTAACTGCAAGGAAAACTACTGTCATATAATATCTATTCTATCATCTTTAAACTCAAGACGAAAACTAAACGTTTTAAATAACAGAACAGCTAAGTACTGTGTTCACTTCGCCCTCCTCGTCGTCTAGCAAAAGCACCTCATCACTCTTCAAACCCTTAAAAATACGCTGCTCCTAAAACGCAAATGCAGCTGAAATTGAAAAACTACAGAACCCAAAAGCCTCTCTTACTGTCTAATAAACACAAATGCAGGCCTACGGTGTACACTATCATATTTTACAAGGTCTTCACAAAGTCTGCCAGTGGAGTCTGAAACTTCAGTGGTTTGTTTCAAATTTCATAAATAAACCTCTTTAATGGTGCTTTTGGGAGTCTGTAACCAACAGTGCCTTTAGCAAAAATCATAAATCTTAACGCAAGCTGACAATAGGATTTGTCCCCATTTTTTCCATCTGTTATGTTTTATTATGTTTATGTTATGTTATGTTTTTATGTTTTCAAGACTTTGATGATGTTACGCCAGGCCAGGTAATTTTATAGTACGTATCATTGCATTACATTTTTATATAATGTATATAATACTTTAAAGAGAGAGAGTAAACAATAGATATGCAATATCAGATAACATATGGTCCCTATTTCTAAAGACCACCATAACACATCCATAAGTGTCAAACACATCCTTCAACTGTCAAATGAGGGACTGATACAAAAATGGACTCATTAAGAATTTGTTGATTCAACGTGTATTTTCACATAATTTTAATCTCACATTGTAGCAAATGTTGTTTAACTAAATATTTAGCAAACTATATTTCACAAGACATGTAAAAATTGCATACACAGTCAGTAAGGGTTATACTAGGAGTCTGCGTTACACACAGCATATTCCTATATATTCTTTACATTTTGGCTTTGCGAGTTTACCGCGTATCACTTTTCCATGAGGGCCCACATATTTGTGGAAATGCTGTGTTTAGAGTCAGTGTGCTACAAGGAGGTGGCCTGCGGGCTAGTAGGGCTTTCAGAATGTGGAGAACAATGGATGGCACAGTGCCCCCTGCACGGCCTGATGGGTAATCCAGCTCAGCCCAGACTGAGCATAAACACTTCTCAATCAAGGCAGAGACAGCCTCTTCCCTGCTGCTGTGGGGGTGGGGCAGGCTTGTGTTTGTGTGTGTGTGTGTGTGTGTGTGTGTGTGTGTTGAGGCGGGGAGGGGGGGGGGCGTTTATACAAACGTGGCCCCTGTCTTCCACAGCTCTCAGCTGTTACTCTGACTGCAGCCCACCACATGCACCAAACCACTAGAGGGCCAGGAGCACATAAACACCCCACTGAACACAGAGGTGAGCACGCCATCTGAAAAATCACTTTCTCTCTCTACATCTAAGACCCACACTCACAAAGACACACATGCGCTAACACACACACACACACGTACACACACACACACACACACACACACACACACACACACACACACACACACACACACGTACACACACACACACACACACGCGTACACACACACCCGTAAACCCCCACCCCCTCTAGTTTCATACCTCATGCAGAGCCGGATAAGTGTCACAACATTTCACAGTAGAACAGCACAAACCCAACAATTCACCGTTACATCACACTTAAGTCGGTCATAGTATAAACAGACCTGAGTAGAAACAGCACTCCTTCAGTGTGAATTACCCCTCCTGAGTTTCAGTCAATGATTAAATAAACTGATTTCGGATGAGGCGCTCATTCTGAGCATAGGCTGAGTTCTACAGCCCAAGGATCTGCAAGTTCAAGGCTGGGCAGTGTCATTAAGTGACAATGACTGCAGGTCTGTGCTGGCTGAACACAATGGGCTTTACTCTGCCAGAGGCAGGGTGGGTTACTCTGACGACAGCAGTGGAGATGCGCCTATTCTCTAGTTGGCACTTTCTCCACTGTAGTGCATCGTGGGACTTGCAGTTGTGAAAAATAGCCACTTGTGTGAGGGTAGTGGAGGACTGCCTGTGCCCTGCTTCAGTGGTCCTGTGTAAGTACAGAGGGTGCTGCAGAGAGCATCACTCGTCTTTCTAAATGGGAGAAAAAGGGGAATAAAGTATAAAAAATACTGAAAAAATATTTAAAACAATTGAATTTAAACACATACACATGCACACACACACAAATATATATACACACATTCACACACATTCACACACATGCACACACACACACACACATGCATACACACACTCACTTATGCGCGCACACACACACACACACACACACACACACACACAAAAAGACAACAACACACGGTCAGGACACTGAGGCGTAAATACCTGCTATATATGGCCCAAATGAAAGTAAACAGCACCTGTTTTTGGTTGCCCTGTGTGGTTGCTGACCAGAGAGAGAGACAGCATCTCCCCACAGATCACAGAAACGACACTGACAATGCAAAATGCTCTGGGCCTCACGACAACCGGCTGTTCCGCAGGCAACAAAAGATAAATACTTCAATGAATAAATGAATCCGACACAGCCCCAGGGAACTGGTTACTGATGGCGAAATGCTTACAGAATCAGCGCTTTGCTCCAACTCCTCACCAGAGAGTAAACACGCGACGCTCAAACGCACGCTTTAATTAGAGCCATGAACACAGCTCATTGTTCCACAATTACATAATAACTGCTGACCAGATGTTTCCGTCCCCCTGGCTCTCCCTAGGTGTGTTTACATCAGGAAATAAAGAAATAACCCCCCCCCCCTTCCTAAAAAAAAACGAAAGACTGCCCAGATGCACTTCCACACCCTCGTAATCCCATCTTGCATTTTTAAAGTGATGTCCTTCAACTTTCACTTCACTGGCTTTTATTAGGAAAATCCACATTACGTATTTCTCTGAAAAATTCACTGCCTAAGCACACTGTATTTCACAACGGCTTACAATTAAGAAAAATACTGAGTAGTCATTTCACATGTCTGCCACTCTCGTTTCTCTCTCTCCCTCTCTCTCTCACACACACACACACACACACACATTATATGTATTATATATATACACACACACACACACACAGAAATGCACCTACGCACTCACACGCAGCTCCACACATGCATACACCTATAAAGCACACACTGATATCCTTGATGAGGCAGTGTTTTCAGCAGAGCAGCAGACTCTGTGAGGTCCTTCTCTGGTACTAAAGCAGGCTCTGAGTGAGTGGCAGTCTTTGCCAGACTCTCTGCCCTTGGCGCTCTGTCCTGGCCGGTGCCACACTCCGCTCCCCAGACCACGGCGGCTTCCTGCCCGCCGTGATTTATGTCTCTCCACACTTAGAACCACAGCACCACAGGAATTTAGGTCAGAGCCACTTACAGGCCCCTCTCCCACTTCTTTCTGCAGCTTAAATTAAGTCTCTAAAGGAGAGCTATGTAACAAGAGTTTTTAAAAATCAGGAACAAGGCACATGTGCTGGGATGGATCCAGGTGCGCATGAGAAGCAGACTGCTGTTCTGCGGAGTGGAGCGCGTGAGGCTGTCGGCGTGTGAGAGCAAATGGGGGGAGAGGCTGAGGAGTTACTGAGCGAGTTATTGATTGGTAAGAGAGTGAGTGAGTGACTAAAAGAGTAAGTGAAAGAGTGAGTGAGGGTCTGCCTTTTATATCTGTGGGGAACTTAAGGATAAAATCCTTAAGAGTCCAATACAGACCTATGGTAGGGAAGGTAAGGAGGAGCAGATGAATACATAAATGTGTGTAGAAAAATAAAAGCGACAGACAAATGGATAACAAGTGAGATGAGATGGACAGACGATAAACTGATGCCTGAGATTCATAAAAGCAGACAACAAACAGGCTGAGAAACATGCAATTAAAAAAGTCACTATGCAAATAGGGCCAAACCACTACAAAAATACACATTACAGCCCTTTCCTTTCTCTCCCTAATCTGACCACACAGACTGAGACAGCGGGCCCAGTGGACTCCCTCCGCCTCTCCGCACAGGAAGGGTCCTGTCGGAGCTTCCTGTGCTGTGTGCGGCGTCCCTCACAGCCGGCTTACAGAGGGGCGCTGGCCGCGACCGGCGCGGGACATCGTCCTGGCTCCTGTCGCCGTGCCAACCCCCCGCTCCAGCTGTCCGAGCTCTTCACACCTCCCGGCAGGCCCGGCAGCCGGCTGAGAGGCGCCATGAGCCGCCCTGACAGCTCAGCGGCCTCCCGAAAAAGCATAGTGCCGCAGCAGGCTGCTGTCACCGAGAGCAGCAGGCTCCCCACGGCAAAGGACAGCCATGCTGCTCATCTCTAAAATGGACAACATGCATGCGGGCTATTCTCCTAGCGCAAAATCATTAACATCGTCGCTCCCTATGCATATCACAGGTCAGTTACAGTTCTAAACGAATTAAGTTTTAAAGATACTGGACACATTTTCAGTGCTTATAACACAGCTCAGTGTGATCAGGGATGCCTAAATCCTAATAATGGTGCTAAAATCCACACTGCCCCACGTCTGATCACCTCATAGTCTCAAATGGCACACAGAGCTTACTGCTGTAACACCAGGCTGCATGTCTGCCTAGCCTGACCTGATCTGACCCAACCTGATCACTCGCGCGCGCACGCACGCACACACACACACACACACACACACACACACACACACACACACACACACATATACATACATATGCATGCATGCACATTCACACACACACACACACACATGCGCACACATACATACATACATACATACATACATACATATGCATGCATGCACATTCACACACACACACACATGCGCACACATTCACAATATTAATATCAATATTAAGTGGTGGGAGTGGTACATGAATATACTTCACTATCCACTCCACTCCCCATTGGGATGATGAAGACACGTGGACTGACTGACTGACAAATGAATGAATGAATGAATGAATGAATGAATGGACACTACCCATAGCCGGGTTGTCTAACCAGGAGAAATGAGCAATCTCAAGCCTTGTGGGATGAGCGACTCCGGCAGGAGATAGGAAGCGCTAACCACGCGGCGCTGTGCGTAATCTCCCTCGGCTATAAGGAGCGGCGCGTTACGCAATCACCCCGGCTCACCTGCTCCGCAAATATCTGCTCCCCGCTGCGGCGGCGGAGGCCAATCAGATGAGTCACAGAGTGCAGTGCAGCGCTCCGCGCTCCGGGTGTCACTGTCAGCAGCTCGTCTCGTGGGAGTGCTCCTTTAACCGTGAGAACTGACGCATCGCCTCCCCTCCCCCACCCACCCCAGTCTACAGCAGCCCCTGAGCTTCGCAGTGCCAAGCCTTTCAAGTACCACCTCTTCAAAATATGCCAGTCCCTCAAAATCACCAGCAGCACCCGCCTCAAAATCACCAGCAACCCCCCCCCCCCTCAAAAAACCCTAGCATCAACGCCTCAAATCCACTGACAACAGCCCCTCAAAACACCAGCACTATCCTCTCAATCACACTAGTGTGGTCCCCTCAAAGTAGCAGCATCTCCCCTTCAAAAATACCAGCACCAACCTGTGCAACACCAGCATCGTCCCTTTCAAAACTTCACCCCTTGACAAGATCACCATGCTTCAAGACAGTCCCCTGCAAAAGGACAGTGCCACCTCCTCAAAAGATCAAAGCAGACTTTCCACAGCCAAGTACCCCCCATTCCCATAATGTCTAGGGTGATCATATGTCCTCTTTTTCCCAGACATGTCCTCTTTTTGGGACCTAAAAAATGTTTCCCCAAAAGAGGACATGTACGGGAAAAAGAGGAAGTATGGTCACCCTAATAATGTCAACAGGTAAATACTCCATGCATGCAAAATTTCAAGCTAAAAACTGGCAGTAGATACATATGGAGGGCAAATGGAAAAACATGTATATGATATATTGTATAATGCATATTAGTGGTATTCTGCACATTGATATACATTATGATTACATATTAAATACCCTGTCTTTTAGCCTCCACAATCCCTCCCTTCTCCAATTGCACTTTCATCTAAGCACAAAAACAGAATTTCCCTGGCTCTATATCATAGTTTATTTTAATACAGCGTGTCAATCATTACACATTGAACACATTGTGCCCCTCTGTGGCAGTACCAACAGAAATACATCATAAGCCAGTCAAAGTCTAACAAGTCCAAAACAGTCTAAGAATAACATCAGACAGGCACAAACATTGACTGGACCGAGACCAAACACCAGGACATATATGTAGGCATGTCTATATATATCAGAGTACATACGCTGCAGTTTCTGAATGGATGACATATTCACCACCACACTGAGTCCATCAAAGATGCCATGCCATCTCCTGTGCATCTGAAGAGATATGTCTATGAAAGATATTTTAGAGCTGACATAAATCATTTACTGAACAAACAAAGAAATGGAGAATTCTGATGCTGAATTCTGAATCTGATTCAGGTCTCAACCAGGGACCTCTGCCATTGGCCACAGCTGAGAGCCAGTCAGAACAGTGAGCTACTGCAATCAATTGGGGAGTTGGGGGCAGACGGGATTGTATCAAACCATGGAATCTGGGCAGAAGAGCAAAAGAACGCAAACAAACACACATACACACAACAAGTGATGGCAATTTATGAATGGTCAACATTTTGTCTCTTTAATTAAGCCTAATTGAACGCATCGGCACAGAATTAATGACACTGAAATAAGCGGAAAATAGAAACGCATTCATTTGCATGGTTTAAATAATCAGATGCTTCATTCTGTCCCGCACGTCTGACACTGCAGAAAGGAACTGCTATGAGTGACTTCACTTTTTGAAAAGAGCAAAAGCGATTATACTCTTGGTGTTGGACAGCCCTGATCCTCAGCCAAAGTTTGGGTTTGTTCCCTGGCCCTGAACTAACTCAGTAGCAGGGTGAGGATTCAGAGGGCACTAAGCCATCCACTGAGGTTCATTTAGCTTGCATTAATATCCACCTATGCCATGCATCACTTTTCATGGCCCTTCCTCTTTTCCTCTTTCCTACAAATACAGTGGAGTATGAGCCATTACATTACATTCATAATTGCCATTTAGCACGCCCTCTTATCCAGAGAGACTTACATAGGTTACCATTTTATCCATTTATAGCTGAATACTGAATACTGAGGCAATTCTGGGTTAAGTACCTTGCTCAAGGGTACAGCAGCAGTGTCCCAGCAGGGCTTTGAACCAGCAAGCTTTTAGTTAAGAGCCCTGCTCCTCACCACTACACCACACTGCCACAGTGGTTGCCATAAGAACAAGGACCTTGAGAAATTCACAGCAGGAGCACAGAAGAACCCTGCAAAGATACAGTGCAAATTCTCAATACACTGGTCAATAATGGAACAGCTAGGCTTCAGTGGCTGCTGGCCTCTTTTCTGAACGGATCTCCTTTTAGCCTCAGCTTTTTGCATTTTTAACACTTGTGCTGGGAAGTCAGATCCCCTCAGTCACACAACAAACGGGTCCAGCCTCCAGGTCCAGGTTCATCAGTTGAATATATCTGGTGTTTCTGGCGTGGTTTAAGGAAATGCACCAGATGCATGATGGAGACATGTCAGAAAAACATAGCGTTCACTGTAGAAAGGGTGAGCAGCTCGCTATTTGATAATGTAGGGTCTGCTGAATAAATAAAAGCTCATCAGAAAACATTAAAGGAGAAATCACTCTAAAAGACGCGTACCATCCACGCAAGCCCAGAGTTATAGACCCGACTCAGATGTCTGTCTCTCAGACTGTGCACCAAAGAGAATTCACTTCTGCCACCAACGGAATGTCACTGCTGGTTTTAGTGGCAGCTATTCCATTGCAGTAATCTGTTAAGCAAAATAAGGTTATCTATTTTCATACTGCGGACATGGACAGCGTGTGTTTGTACAGAATGTGGTTTGGAAGGGGGATAGCGATGTCGCTGCATGAAAGGTTTCATACTCTGAATGCTTACTGTATGCTTTTAGAGATGTGTAAATAGAGGTCAGTTGTGTAAATCACTTCCAGTCTTACTTGTTCACTTGTATTCAGTCCACCAAATCCACTACCCTACAAAGTAAGAGGTGCAAAGGGTAAGAGGTGCAAAGCTAACCAATGACATCTATGCCCTAATGCCACATTTCCAGCTGAAAAAACCACGCTGACAGCAACTACACAGTGTGGCAACCAACTAATCACAGCCCGGGGCTATGAGGACCTCAAGCGATGAGTCGTCAATACCGCTACAGCCCGGGAACTGGCAGAGGCAATTTTCATCAATCAGTAAACCCCGCCTCCTGCCTCACTACACCCCACCCCCCTCCTGTTACCATCCATCAACTTCCCATTAACCCTTTCAGTGACAGTCAATCACTGCCTTGTAATTCTCATCCATGTGTTTGAGCAACTGGTGCAGAAGATAACTAGGGAGGAGTCTGGCCTTGGGAGGAGGGGATGGGGGGACCACAGGGGGAGGGAGCTGTTCTCAGCCTGGGGTAAAAGGGTGAGAGAGGAGTGCAAACATTTTGCCTTTGTCTGTCTACTAGGTTTCCTGAACAGGAAGCTTCTAATATAAGCACATTCAGACTCAGGAAGCACCCAGATGGTCTCATATGAAAGACAAATGATAAAAATCTGTGTTCCGAATAAACTGGCTTTATAAGACAGAAACGAGACAGAAAAGTCATCTGCTAATTTTCACATGGTCTGTGAAGAAGGAAATAACAACAACTACAACAATAATAATAATAATAATAATAATAATAATAATAATAATAACTGTAAATGAGTATGCTTGCCCTGCTCTGCATTGGGTCTTCCTTATCATCACCGTTTATTCACAGAAATGAATCAGCTAATAACACTGTTGTGTGAGAACATGTCAATAGGGACCGCACAGGGATTTGTTGAGCTGTTTGTGTACCGGTGCTGGTTGTAGCGACGACATTAACACCTTTACTGAACGATTCGCCTCTCGTGTTGATCTATTGGAGTGGGCCTCGAGCTTGCCCTGTGCATACAGCTCCTTCAGGCATCTGTTTGCACACGACAGACTATGGTTCCATATCATTTTAAAGGTACCAAAGGCCATCCTATGACAAAATAAAACAAAGATAGCAAAACACACATAGCAAATGGCTGGATTCGCCAAGCGTTTACAAATCAGCTATGCAGGAGGCAGGCCACAACTGGGCCAGACCTCAGCGTCCACTAATGGACCTGAATCGAGTGTCTGTGTGTCTGTATAGGTGTGTGAGAGCTGAGTGCATATCAATAAGAAACACATATCCCATGAGTCTGTGCGCATGTAGATACCAGTGCATGTGTGCAAGGCTGTGCTTACTTTAGCTCCTCAGTAACAGTTGCAGAGACGGAGGACATACTCCTTCACACTTCCACAACGTATCACATGCCGAGCAAAAAACTGACAAAAAGGAGCTAGATATGAAAAATGTCTATGCACCTACTTTTATTTGTGACCAGTAATTTTTCCTTTTGACTGGAAACATGACCCCAGAATTTGTGTGAGGATGCTGTGTAATGGGTCTGTGTAGCAGCAATGGAACCAAAAACAGCCTGGCTCAAAATGGAATCAAAACACTCATACAGGGGCTGAAGCCCACAACCCCAGGGCCTGCAGAATAAACCCATCCTCTGATCTGTGTTTCACCCCCCCCCCCCCCCCCCCCCCCCCCCCCGAGGAGCCAAAAATAAGAACCACAATTTGAGTGCAAAAGAAAAAAAAAACCACAGGATGAAATAAAACATTGTCACCTGCACACAGTGGCAGCATAGCTACCAGCAGGGCTGAGGCATCTCCCTCTGGAGTTTCCAGAACAGCTTGTATGGAGGTAAGGCTCCTTTTGGGCCCTGCCTGATACTGCATCTGATGTGTGTCACATTTTTAGCAGCCTGCAGGAGGAAACACTGCCACGGACGAGGCCCGCCAGGAGCCGTCCCACTTACACTGACTCACGCGCATCAGTCCTCCCCTGCCATCACAGCTCACTGGCCTCAGAACGCTCACACAGAGACAGCAGGGAAGGAGAAAAGACTGAGAGGCCCGCTCTTTCTCGCTGATCCCGGATCTGCCGAGGGGCAACCGGCGGAGCGTGAGGTCCATACAGAGGCTAAGAGCCGCCGGGGCGCCTCGGCGGTCTGAGGCTAACCCCACGCCGGCAGGGGCACAGGATGTGGCAGCTGTGCTGGGCTGGCTACCGCCGAGGCACTAAAACCGCACTCGCGCGGGTTTCCACGCGGCCAGGCCACTTCTACTGCGTTTAATTACAGCTAATGATGTTTCCCACACTGCCTCTGCCGCCCCCACCGGCGCTCTCCCTGTGACACCAACGCCCAGCTGGCTTTGATTTCGGCCCGCTCTAAACGGACTAACCCCTGAAGTCACTTGCTTTATCTTGTCGCTTGTTTAAATTGTGCTGGAAGTCGCCCTGGATAAGTGCTTCTGCTAAATGCGTGTAATGCAATGTAATGTAATGTTCCAGTGTGGACATGCATTATGAAAACCAGTAACAATGACACCATCACAGGCCAACCTTGTTCTGGGAGCCATGTCACCCTGGCACTTTGGCAAGTATCGCAAACTCTGCTCAGAGCAAAGGGAGAACAGGCGGGGGCCATACCCTGGGCTAGAGAGCAATGTGGGGGGTGCACACAGGGCCAGCATTGTTACCACTGTCCCACCGGGCCACATTCTCTCCCCTCTGAGGTTCTCAGTGCCTGTCCCTTCAGACTACCTGTCGGCAGGGTGTCCTGTTACCCCCAGCTCTTATGAATATGAAACCGTAGGCCCAGGTACCCAGGGACGCTGTGTGTGAACAAACCAGGTATGTGAGAATGGGGAGGGGGGGAATGCGTGTTTGTCTCCATAACAAAGAGCTGCTGGACTTCCACTCTGCAGTCGCCCAGGCCGTCCAATCCCTGCGAGTCCCGCGTTTCAGACACAGGTGGGGCCACGCCTCCTGTTATTGTTCCAAACCCGTGTTTTGGTTAAGCGGGACCTCGACTATTTTTGTAGACTGATGACCTCTTCCTGAAAACAAAGGCAGCTGTAGGAAATATCTTCCCCAATTATCCAGGCACTCGATCCGCAATAACAAATCGCACAGCCCGCAGTCAGAGATGGGAGATAAAGAGGCCCCGGTCTGCAGTCTGCCTCCGAGAGACGAAATGAGCCTTGTGTGTCTTGGGCTCTTCGTGACTTCCTGCTTCATTCTGCCCCGTAGACGTGAGGCAGATGCTGAAAAGCTTCCGTCACCTCGTCCGAGCCAGCCCAAAGTTCAGACGTGAACATTGAATCAATGCTCCCCCCCTGTGTCAGCGGCGAGAGGGAAAGCTAAAGGACTGAGCGGGTTTTCTCTGGTCCTGCCAGCTTCAAACGTGCCATGAACTAGGAAACATGTCATTAAGTCACTAACTGAACCAGTGGCCTTAAGTTAGAAATGTTGGACGCACACCACACACGTACACACACACACACACACACACACACACACACACACACACACACACACGTCCAGGGCACAGTTCCCTCAGAGTGAGCTAGCGTAAAGCTCTCAGGATGTCTGGACGGCGCACAGACCAGTGCCAGGCTTCTGTCAGCCCTCTGCCAGCCGCAGAGAGGAAGTGAGCGTTTCCCCCGCGCCTTTGAGGGCCCCTCCGTGACTAACGCCGTCTCTGACCCACTGACAGACGGACGCTTGGAACAGGCCGCGAAGCGAGAGAGGACACAGCGGGGGGGGTGGTCTGTGGATTAAAGAGCAGGGCGACAGGGTGTCAGAGAGGCTAAGGAGCTGAGCTCAGCACCCCAAATGCTGCAGGTGCAGCTCGCTGGTGGAACACCGCCTGGCACGAAACTATTGAGCATGTGTGCAAGTCACCCTGGATGAGCACTGATGCTCTGACAATGGATGGTGTCATGTGGATGTGATGATCCTGGCATTTCACACTGTCCTTCCCAGCAGCTCTGCTCTCCCATCTCACACTGACACGCACAGCATGACCAATTAAGGAAGAGGGGCATCTATCACTCCACCCTGCCCTTGTCCCTATTGCAGTCTATAGAAGTGTTCACTCTGCATAATGAGCGCTACCCAAAACATCTGCTCCTGCTTGATTTGCCAAAATAACCGGATGCCGCCTGTTTTTTTTTTTTTTGTGATTTAGAAAGCACATTCTGGAGTCGTTCTGATTGGCCGCTTGGTGGTCAGTTGGTTTGTGTTACATGGGGATTTGGTTCCGTCTCTTCCTGTGGGATCGGGTTGCAGCTGATTACTCGGTTTGATGTGGAACAGCTGAGGAACATGAGGCCGCGAGGCAGCGTGGGCCCGGCTACCGAGCTACCACCTCCACGCTGCGTTAGTCACCCTGCTCCTGTGCCCTGAAACCCTCCGCTCCCAGCCCACGGACGGACTCCTATTCCTACCACCAGCCACACTTGACTGCCCCTCAAGAGCAGAACCACTCCTTGCCTGACTCCCAGGAACTCTGCTCTTGCAGACATCTTTCCCAGCCAATCCCCAACTATCAGCCCCAGCCTCCAGCTCACTCCCAGCCTCACTCCCAGAATCCCCTACAGCAAGCGACTGTACTCTTCCTTCTCTCTCCTGTACAGGAACCGTGTAGGACATCCACTGAACAGAGAGGAGAAACCGACTACGTTCCTTTCCAAAGACAAAAGACACTGCGGGCAGCAACCCTTGCAGCAAAACTGGCCTGGCATTGTGTCAGAGGGGTCTGAGATTCTCCGGGCTCTAGATAGAGCCCTCTAAACCTGTTCACTGCGAAAGGGGGGCTCAGGAGCTCAGGGCCTCTCTGCCACAGCCGCCAGTAATCTGACCCCCCAACCCGCCTCCACACAGACACCAGCGAGCCCGTCCATTCCACAGCCTGGCAAGGGGCTCAGAGAGATACTATTTATACACTGAGGCTGTGTAGAGTTCACCTGGGAGTCTCCACACAGTGGATACAGGGTGTGTGCACCGCTGCGGTCTCCCGGATATCGTGACAGAAAAGCAGAGGCAACTGCCAGCCCAGCAACGCAGGGTCCGTGCATAGCATTAGCACTGAGCAGAAGATCAATGTTTTGTCGTCGGCTAACTTTTTTAGCAGGTTGGTTCTGACTATTTGTCTGCGCGGCATATTGTGGGTCAATATGCTTTGAGGCCTTTCCCGTGGTAAATTCACCTCCACTGTTTGAAATGAACTTTCCTTGCACACACAGTCTTACAGTGTACTTGTAATTCACCTCACATGGTCGGGCTAACTATTGTAATCACAAAGTTACGAACGATTATTATATGATACAGGAAAGAGGAATCTCTTTTTTCGGAAGACAAGCCTACTCTTTTTCCCCTTTTAGGAGGGGAGAGTAATGGAGCCAGGAGCTGATGGCCAGGTCTGCCCGGTGACAGATAGCCGCTCTCTCTAACAATGCGAGAAGGGAACGCCACTCTACACCAGCGGACTGGGCCCCAGTCTGCCTGGCCCCACACTGCCCCCATTCATGGGAGACACTTTCCCAAGCCTCCGTCCAATCCCGGGCCTTCATCTCCCTGGCAGCTCCCGGGCCGCACTCGGGGGCCTCGGCCCGCACCGCGGCGGTGCCTTTGAGAGCCTGTCTGGCCCCTGCCAGCTTTGTGCAGAAATCCGGGTATTGTGTTCTGGGCAGAGCCACAAAAGGGCCCCGCTCCGATACAGTATCCTCCTGTTAAAATGAGGTAATCTCCTTAATGAGGGAGACCTGAGAGGAGGGTGCATTGATCGCCTCTCGTTTTCTCCAAAAAAGCAGAGAGGGGATAAAGTGGGGACCATGACAAAGGCAGAGGAGGGGGTAAGAAATCCTCCCCCCCCCCCCCCTCCCTGGGCATTGTCTGAACTACACTCCGTTAATGGCGTACTTGTCCGCCCGGGCCTGGATTAAAACCCGCCGAAGAGAATTTCGGCGGGGATGTCACCGGGGGCAACTGCACTGCAGTGGATTTGGCATCGCTAATGATGAAACAGCTTCCTGTAAGCATCACTCGAAGCAGCGGTGAAGGTGCGCTAACTAAATCAAGCTCGGCTGTGTAATAAGAGGATTAGATCGAGTGAAAGCGCAGCCCCTCAGAGGTGCTGAAAGGAAACCTGCTTGTTTACACCTGCTATGTCGACATGCTGAAGGCTTTTACGTGTCTGAAGGCTTTGGGAGGCTCTTTTAACCCAATCTTTACCCCTGTTGTGGTCCGCTAGCTAAAGCAGCCAGACACACTGAGCAGACCTGCTATGGGAAAGAAGTAGCACTGATCTTTGTAAGACCCAGCTTGTGCCGCAGCACATTAATTCTCTGCCAAGAATCCTTTGAGATGCTCAGTCCCCTCGGCTTTAGTACCCAGATGAAGGTTTAATTATCCAGATGAACTAGTTATAGTGACGGCAGTAACGAGGATGCGGATCTCCAAATGAATGTCACACCTCCCCCCCCAGCCCTGAGGCATTAACCCTTGCCATGACTGAGGCAGGTCCCGTTTCAGCTGGTAACCCTGGGCGCTAGGCACATGGTCAGGGCTGAGCTGGTTCATTACCTAGCAACATTGCAGGGTTCTACCCCTGTCTCTATTAGCAACCAAGAGACAGAAACTCACCTGTGCAAATCATATGCATAATCCCTTGCATCTACCCTGGAATCACCCCTTATCCACAGCACAGGAATGACAGCTAGTTTGTCTGTATCTGGTGACTGTCAGGCAATAATATAATAAGATTACATGAAATGTAATAACCGGATAGCTAGCTTTGTAGAAAATAATTATTTAAAGTGCACAATACAAGCGTATTTGACACAGTAATTACAGTCAGGTAGATAGAGAGAGACAGGCTGTAGAGAGAGAGAGATGAGCCCCGCCCAGCCCATTGTCTCCTGAAGCGGCACTGACAATAAACCTGCCAATGAACACATGCAGCAGAGTCTCCTCCACTGGAACAGATACACACAGACAGTCCCTGCTTTGATACCATAATCCACGGTCTTAACCAACCCAATCTGCTGTCACTGTCTTTGGAGAGGGGAGTGATTCATCTCTGTGGGCTCTGCCGGGCTGTAACAGGAACGATATGCTGTATGTGAGAATAAGAGGAGCAATGACACCAGCTGTGTTTCGCTATGGGATCTTACAGCAACGCAGGGGGGAGTGCATGGGCCGCACAGAGCAGCGCTTTCAAACACACACACACACACACACGCGCACACAGGCACACACACACACAAACACACACACACACACACACGCACGCACGCACAGGGGGGAGAGAGAGAGGGACGCAGCACAATCTGCCGATGCGTCATGACAAGCACACTGGTACAAATCTCTCCGCAAAGCCCCAACATGAGGCAGACACAAGCGCGGCATTCAGCGGCCTGGCTCTGCATCCTTGGCTGGGAACACGCACGGCGATGCCACTGCGTGCCTCTGCAGCACAGCCTGTACCAAATGAACACTGTCCCTGGGGCTCACTTTCAAATACCGTTTCCGCACTTTTCCAGAGCAACTAATAATAGTTAAAAGGCCGCAATCAGATGATTAAAGATAGCTGAAGCAGTCATTAAATGACAATTGTAAAGTACATTGATGATCCCCAAGCGTTCCTTGAAGTGTGGACGTTCCCACACACACGCCTTTGGTCGGAGCGTTTGGATTACACCCATACTGACGCACATCACCGGGGCCGCTCAAAACAAAGGGGCTGGACTCCTCCCTCTAACAATGACCGGCTTTAACTTCAATGCACTCCTTTTACACTAACTGCAACACTTAATGATCCAGAATTATTTAGCACACAAGAATACATACTTCACTGTTACCCTTTAGCTTTTGACCCAGTCCTGTGCAAAGCACAGGTGAAATGGGGAGGCAGTGTGGCGTAGTGATAAGGAGCAGGGCTTGGGAACTGAAAATTGGCTGGTTTGATTCCCTGCTGGGGCACTGCTGCTGTACCCCTGGGCATGGTATTTTACACCTGCCTCTGTAACTATCCAGCTGTATAAACGGATAAAATTGTGTCCTATGCAAGTAACCTCTGCAAGTAACCTCTTCACAGTAATATAATGTAATGCCAGGGAGGCTTCCGATCCGAGGCAATGTCACCAATCTCCAGCGGTTACGCACAATTCATACAGCAGGGAGGAAAAAGGCACTCCTGGTGCACTGCAGATCGAGCCATTACAGGTCTTACTAGAAGCAAGTCAGTCAACCACTAGCAGGTGCCTTCTACCCAGTGCAACACCCTGCTTCTTACAAAACCCGGACTGGCGCAAACTACATAATGAGAGTGCTATTTCTGGCATAGGTGGGCCCGTTTCAACTCACGGAGGACCATATTTCATTATTCATTTCAGTTGAACACATCCTACTCATCTTTCAGCAGCAGCATATGGGAATTCATCTAAATATTATCCCGCTGGTTTCTCCAGAAACTATTCCTCAGAACAAAGATGTATTGTTTCTAACAAGGGGGGGGCCTCTGCCGGAAACTGAGACCACATCTAAAGCCTCCCAGCACATTTAAAGCAGGTCATGAACTCCAGCACCAAGGTGCTGCTCGACCAGCGGGGCTCTTTATGCGCTCAGAGCGATTAGAGCCATCTTCCTTTCAGCATCCACGCTCATGTTTCCCCCCCGATGCACTCTCAATGAGCCTCATTCTCCCAACACATGTCACAGATTCACAGGGAAACACCGGGGACTAATCCAAAACACACCGCTATGCAGAGACACACACACACACACACACACACATACGCATGCACACAGGCACTGGCATTCACATGCACGCGCGTACATGCGCAAACACAGACACACACAGACACAGACACACACACACACATACGCACACAGACACACACATACACACACAACCTAAGGATTTCTGCCAAATAATCCACGGCACATGTACCATTTACCCTGACATTGTGCATATCAAAACTGTGACATATGCCCCATCAGGGAGATACTAAGACAGTGACTTGATGTTAAAACTTCATGGCAAAGAAAGCACAGCAATGTTGGGTAAGGGTGTCATGTTTGCCATCCTTTCAGCATCAGTCTGCTGGCTCACTGGCCTGTTTTCCCCCTTTACATAACTCTTAGAAATCATACCAGAGGGCACTTGCCTCACACTAATTACCCTCAGTGTCTGCCTTTCTCTCTTATTTCTGTTCAAACAGGCAATGTGGGCATTCATTTCATGCATCATTATCCCATGCTCTCACAGATCTGTGGCCAATAATTGATTCCCCTCTCATTGTGAGCACGGTGCAGTCACTGCCAGAGCAGTGGGAAAATATGAGCTTTGTTGAAGGGTCTTTATTATGACAGTCACTGCTAGGCCTCCAAGTCACTGTCTGCTTAAATACAGTAGACTTTACCTGATTCACAGGGGGGGATTGAAAGAGGCATCCTAACATAGGAGTATGTTTTTGTCACTTGGATTTTTGTCATTTACGGATCTGACCTATTCAGGACACCGTTCACGCCGAGCTGCAGTCCCTGCCTCTTCCAGCAGAAAAACTAACATTAACTGACTCAACTGTGTTGATTTAGTTTCGCCTAGCGGGCTGCGTCGGGGGAGTCCACACTCAATGAGATTTCACGGGTTTCACTGCCTCACATAGCACCAACACCTGCCACAAAGGCATGGTGGCAGTGTAGCATAGTGGTTAAGGAGCAGGACACACGACCGAAAGGCTGTCGGTTTGATTCCCTGTGGGGCACTGCTGTTGTACCCTTGGGCAATTTACTTAACCCAGAATTGCCTCAGTAAATATCCGAATGTATAAATGGATAATATTGTAAAAAAAAAAGACAGTAACTGATGTAAGTTGCTCTGGATGAGAGTGTCTGCTAAATGTCAACAATGGAATGCAATGTAGCAAAGAGACAGAGCGTCTGACTCTTACGCCTTTGTGTGTACTGTTCGAAACTTCAAAATACCACCCGGTGAAGCTGAGCGCTCGACGCCGTCACGCCAAAGCTTCTTTTCACAAGGATCTCCTTTCCACAGAGGCAGGTAGGAAAGCGCTTTCTGTGCCAGCGTCAGGGGTGAGGCGGGTCCCGGGGGACCGAGCTGGAGGAACAGGCATTGTTGACTCGCTTCCAGCGGCGGACAAATGCTCTCCCCCAGGGCGCAGTGAGGCAATCCGCGCAGCTCTTCTGAGTGTCGGAGCCGTGCGTCAGAGCATTGGGCCGCCGCGACAGCAGGCGTGCCACATTAACACATTGCATGTAACGGCCGCAGGAGGTCAGGCTAAAGGTTAGCGGCTAGTGGGGAAGGCTCCCTCACAAAGCACAGAAGCGCTCCTAAGCACGCCCCCCCTGTGTACTTGCTCTTAACATTTTACTGGTTTGGGACAGCATGTCTCGCCTGACGTCACGCAGCTGAACTCATTCAGGCTGTACCCACGAGAGACAAATGGGCCGATTCCCTCCCGTTTCCATGGAGTCCCTTGGCTTCGCAGTATTGCGTTGCCAGCAGTCCCCACTATTCGCCAGGGAGGGGAGAGTCTTCCCACCGCTGTGCCAACTGACCTCAAGACTCGACTACACACACACACATGCACACACATTTTCTCCACACACTGCCATCCCCTCATCAGTGCGGATGGTGACATGTCTCAAGGAGACGGGGTCTGTGACAGAGAGTCTCAAACTAAAGGCAGCACCACCCACTGCGGTAAGAGGAAGGAGAGGGAGGCTGGGCCATGCAGACTGGGCATGACAGACGAGTGAAGCAATGGGCATTCCTCATTTTATTACCACATCCTCTTCCACACCACTGCAAACTACACTGCTATTCTGAGCTAAAAGGACTGCACAGGCATACTGCATGATGTCTCTGTGTTTGTAGATTATAGGACCACAGCCTCTCTACTGCTTTGTTATTAATCAAAATGGATATGAGACACAGCATGGCAATGATACAACAAGTGTACTAATTATAGATACCCACCTCAAAAAACATGCAGTAGGACACAGGCCCACAGAGAAGCTCGTGGACCATAGGCGCTGGGATGACACATTTTTTCCCTCAATTGCACACAATCAGATCGGCGAAAGGGCAAACAGGTGCAACTGGACTCAGAGAGGGATTTCCTGTTACATCCACTTCCCTGCAACTGGCACAGGGCTATGGAAACCAGCATGTTCTCTCCAGCTATTTTCCACAGTCCTCTTCTCTCTAATTATTCTCTGACTGCATCTCGTTTCAGAGAGAGATCACACACAGAGAAAACACGCTCACACACACCTGCACTCACAGATACACACACACACACACACACACACACACACAAGCACATTCTTCTAGTAAGCTCCTGGCATGACTTGTCCCCCCAAAACTCTACTGAAGCCCCCCACTACTGCAAACAACACCCCGGGAATCTGGAAATTCCAACTTTGCCTTCAACAAGTTCACTCTGTTAAGAATGATACGGCATGAGCGATGTCCACAGTACCTTTAAAAATACCCCTGTTAAATTTACGAATGAATCGGAGATGTCAAATTTGAAACCTCTGTTGCATTTACCGGTTGCTAGGCTACCGGCTATAAATGGAATATTTCCTTGCTGTAGGCCCACATTCATAGAGAGACCTCACGCACACATACGCACGCCTCCAAAAAGAGCTCCGGAACATTCCTTTAAATGTTTCATCGGCCGGGGTCAACGCCGCCCTGAAACTCCAAAGCTGCAGGCTGGGTCTGATGACTTCTGGACAGATTTGAGAAAATGGAATTGCCCCCCCCCCCTCCCCCCCAGCCCCTCACCTCCCAAGCACCCCAGCCCGACAGAGCCAGGGGCAGAGTGGGGAGAATGACATGAATACCAGAGGGAACAGCCACCCCCCCCCCCCCCCCCCCCCCTGGCTTTTGCGAATGCCTGGAACCTTACCCCCTCCCACACTCCCCTTCCTACCCCCACACTTCAACTTTGGACTGGAACTTTCTGGAGACAGAGGCACTCCTTCTGAAACGGCTTCATATCAGTCATAACTCCAGTCTGGATTAACTTATCCCCCTGCAGTCCCACCCTTCAGTGCTCAATATTTGCCAGATCGAACGTCCAAGTTCTTGCTGGATAGAGTAATGTGCACGCACTTTATCTCGTGTCAGCCGCCAATACAGGCAGCAGCACCCCGAGATCCGAAACCAGCTGGGGTGTTTGTCTGATAATGGTAAGTAATGTCTAACACCATAGAAATAACCCTAAATGCACCTATTACTGCCAAAACGATCAGGCAGAGAAATGTGCTGAGTGCAGCACAGGCAGAGAAATTTGCCCTTTCCAGCAGAGTTTACAAACCTCAGCATATTTATGCTGATTTGTGGATCTGAGTACAGTGAGAGAGGTAAAGCACTTAACTGTAATGTAATATAATGTAATGGTGGGGTATAGCAGCACAGCAGTGCTCTACCTGGGCCCTACAGCCCAGTCTTGCCTCCTAACCCCCATGCACCCTGCATCCATCTCAGATGAGATGGAGGTCATGCTCCGGTTGGTGGCACCGGCAGGGACTGTCCGGGCACATGCCAGTCAGCTGAGGGCCATTGTGTCCCTGTCCAGGACGGGGGTGAAAAGCCTGTATTGTTGTTTGGGTGGCCAGCTGGAGCTGAGGGGGGGTGCAGAGGTGCAGCAGTGCTGGGGATTTGGGGGGGGGGGGGGGGGGGGGGGGGTAATGGGGGGGCAACAAACGCACGCCCCGTACGCACTCAGCACCGTCCGTCGGAACCCCACTCAAAGGGGGCCGTTCAGCGCCCCGGGACAGCACTGTCACCCCGCCGCTGCGTCGACGCTGTCGCCGGCTGCTAGAACCGTCCCTTTTCTCTCGTTCTGGGACGCGCCGTGGGGGAAGCTGAAATGCACATTCCAATCAAATAGTTTCAGGGGCCCCTCCCGACAGCCCGCCATCAACACGAGAGGAGAGGGGCGTCCACCGCAGGCCAGCTAGCTTCTACCTCGTTTGGCCAACTATTGAAACTTGGTCATGCAGCGCTTCTAATACTGTGACTCCTTGTATGGCTTTCACTTGTGTTGTACTCTGCCTCGCCTGTAAGTCGCTTTGGATAAAAGCGCCTGCCAGATGAATAAACGCAATGTAATGAAATGTAATGAAAGCCAGCCTGTTATTAACGAGCCAAAGGGGCACATTAATAAACTGTCAGAGAGATTAATCTGAAGGAGGCTGAGCAGATTAAACTGGGGGCTGACCTTGACAGCGGGAAAATGAGGAGCACAGACACGGAGACAAAGGGGTCAGTGGCGGGTGGAGACCTGAACATCCCGCACGGCTTCGGCTTTGACCCCCGGCACACGCCACGGGTCAACCTCACGCCTGAGGGTGGAGTCAAACCAGTACCTATCTGCACCCTTCTCTTTCAAAACGACTGGAGTCATGCGGGCCTGGACTCCCCAGAGTCCTCCTTGGATATCCTCAGGGGCAGTGTAGCATAGTGGTAAGGAGCAGGGCTCGTAACCAAGACATTCCTGGTTCGATTCACCATTGGGGCACTGCTGCTGTACCCTTGGAAAAGGTACTTAACCCAGAATTGTCTCAGTAAATATCCAGCTGTATGAATGGATAACATATATAAAACTGTAACCTGTGTAAGTCGCTCTGGATAAGAGTGTCTGCTAAATGGCAGTAATGAAATGTAATGTAATGTCCAGACTGCGGCTGCAGGTACTGCAGGTACAGCCAGCCAATAAGGGCCACTCACTGCTGGACCAGGTACAGACCAACGCCCCAGTGAAGTGCTGGATGATTGTGACGTACGATAAAGATATCTTCTTGACATCGGACCAAGAGCTTGACACCCAAAAGTCATTTAAAGACCCCACGGCACTGACTAACTTGCTGACTGTATACTTGCCTCTCCAAGTAGGTGAAGCTGGTGCAAAACATCCATCTGCATCACCCAGGTGGGTGCAGTGTTTGTTGGAGGCTGAGATCTGTATCTTAATATTGTTGCATAACAAAAATATGCTCAAGCTGCTTACTTAACCACGGACTTTGTAGGCCGATGTAGACTGCGTGGGTTTTCCTGTACTTTCAACACGGTTATATTATGTATCCCGAGAAACCAATCGTATCCTCTTATATAACATGTACAACATAATGTGAGGCCTTTAACAGGCTGTAACCAAACAGACTGAGGTGACCACTGTTCTCACTTTCCTTCCGGTGGATTGCACGCATGTTAAAGGGCACCTAGGGCTGTTTTCTTAAACACTGTTATAAGTGCAGTTATCACTTAAAATCCATACCTAACTGGAGCTCCAACTGGTACCAAGGTCGATGGGTTTGAGAGTGATTTTCCTTGGAAAGTGCTCAGTTGGACAAAGCGCACAAAGTCAACGACTCTTCTAAGCAGATTTTTAAATACTTTGTGAAACCAAATTCTTCTAAGTTTTGTTTCATCATAGAACAAATCTAGATGCCTTTTAACCCACACAAATGATACAAAACAGACAGATAACAAACAGAAGGCTGAGGTGCATCATGGGAACTCAGGAGTATCTTATTTGGAAGCGTATCTGTTGAAGCGCAGTCCCTGACAGTGTAGGTGAATTGGCATATGACAGGAGATAATATTAGCCACACTCAATTAAAACAGCTGCCAAGTCACTGTCCCACACAGACGGAACATGTCAGGTTCCATTTTCAGTTCCGGAACGTTCTAATTCCGCTGCCATTTTCATCACCATCAACTTCTCTCCCTGTGCTGTGAGTCCCAGATCCCCCAGACCCTGTGTGATGGCAACAGCTAGGGGAGAGCTACCATCTAGGAGCTGCTTCAAGGAAGGACTGAAATCACTCATTCAGTGATCCCATTTCAGGTCCCACTGCACAGCCTCCCAAGTTAGCATCTGGAACCAGAAATTTCTTCGCACTGCTAATCGCTTTGATCTTCTCTGACAGCTTGTCACCGTGTTATTTTCAAGATGTCTCCCACGGAGAGCGGAACATGTGGTGATCATATTTGTGTCTTTGAGAGAGGGGACACATTGCATCCAAGCGCTTTCGCAACACACAAAATATGGAAAGCCTAACCTAAGGCTTGGTTTTACACAGCTTTTCTGCATCGGGAAGGTCTCTCACAGTCACTACTATGTCCTGATTTCTCCTTGTCATGTCTGAGAGTGAGTGTGTGTGTGTGTGTGTGTGTGTGTGTGTGTGTGTGTGTTTCAGAGAGCTGCCAGGGAGATGAAAGCTCAGTACAAACACACTGACGCACAAAGCTGTCCCCCTGTGTTGCTCGGCAGCCTCTCAGCCTGCGGCGAAAGCAGCAGAGGCACGCCGTCGTTTCACATTCAAACGCTTCCCTCTGTCGCACAGGGGAAGAGATGCCAGTCCGCCTGCCGCTGCGGTGGCGGCGACCCCGCGGCGACCTCGCCAGCCGCACTGGCAGACGCGTGCATGTGGTGCGTGCATGCGTCCACGTGTGTGTGTGTGTGTGTGTGTGTGTACGTGTGTGTGTGTGTGTTCACATGTGTGTATGTATGCGAGTGTGCCTATATGTATGTGTATGTATGCACATGTATGTATAAATGTGTGCGTGTGCATGCATGTGAGCACGAGAAGGTAACTGTAAGCACAGGTAAGCTGGTGAGTTTCAGGCCTCCCACTGCAGATCACTTCCCCACGTAAGACAAGCAGTCCATCTCCTAGGTGGCCTGAACTCTGAGCAGGAAGGCATCTCTGTGAGAAACATAACCCCACTGAAATTGGTTCTGCAACAAGACCCACACAGAACCTGTTCCTGAAACATCCAAGTGCTTCCCCTCTTCTTTATATGGACTTCACTATGAGCAGTGAAAAAGGAAGCCACAAGTGATATCACTGAGGACACAGCCCTGGGTTCTGACCTCGAAACCCAGACGATATCAGAGGGACATTTGATTAGCAAAATACAGTGCAAAGGGCTACATCTTCACACAGCTCTTGGGTTTTATTTCCAGCTTGGCTTTAACTCATTCACCATTTTGATAGCATATGGCTAACTACTAGCTACTAATAACTAGCTCTTTCACTTATGAACATAAAGGACCAGCACACTTGTATGCACAGGAATATGAAGCAAAATATCACAATGGTAACTGGTGCGTCAGCGTGGTTTTGGGTTTCTTTGGCTCTGGGGGATAGGGTAAGGTGAATTTGAGATGGCAGCAGAGTTCCTCTGACAGAGGACCAGCGATATGGAGGGCTGAGCGCTGGGTGTGTAGTTAAAGCTCCACTCCTGCTCCACTCCTCTAAAGGAGGTGCATATTCAGACTGTGCAACGCTGAGCCTCTTCTCCAAGGCCTCCTGCTGAAGGCTGCTGGGAAATCTCTTTTCTTCCGTCCTGCGGGCAGCCATTCTATTCATCCCGTAAAATAGTCTTGCCAGAGAACCAGCTGAAAGGGGGTCTTTGGCTTCTCTGTTTGCAGGATCAGTGGTGATCAGCAGTTTGTCTCCTTGTTTTGTTGCATGACAGTGTAAACCCGTAAGTAATACTTAACAGAGATTAAAACAACTCCACTGTTTAACAGGGCAATGATACGTAGAGCTAAGAAAAAGAACAAAAAGATTTAAAGCCTAAAATTGTATCAAGGGTGCAGTGGTTTTACTCATGTACTGTTGGAGGAATATCTATAAATATGTAAGGATGTGTAACAGGACTCTACCCCATCATAACATACCGTCCCATGGAGGCAGACTGCCTACTGGGTGAGGCTGGATTCCACACTGCTTCTAATGCACTTTCACAGGATATGCACCAACGTCCACCCTCCCCTTCCTGTACTCTCCTCCCTGAGACCTTCATCAAACAGCAGCTCTGGTAGAAAGCACAAGGAGGAACCAAAAAGCCTCAGAGATTACACACACCCCCTACAGAGCATGGCTCAGATGCCCCACTCTAATCTGGATTAGGATTTTTGAGGGGATGAATCTGGGCTAAAGAACCCCACTGTTGCCTAGGCTGAACCCCCTCTTAATCGAGTGTGGAAGTGCGGATTGAGGCAGACCCTTTCACCCTAATCCACGTGAACCAGCCTCACAACTGGGCCACTGGCTCATCAGACCACCTCCCCACTGACCTGTCCAGCGCCTTAAACACACAACGCTAATGCCCTCAGCCCCCATTTACGACTAGAGACAGCAAACAGACAGATGATAGTTTGAATAGGCCACAGAACCGAAGTGCCCCATCATAAGCACTGAACACGTTATCTCTGGGCGTCCACGTGTTGTCATAAACGTTTAACTGCTGCGCATGCAAATTTTACCCTCACGATATCGTTACCGTGGTGATGCCCCACTTAGCTCAGATGCCCTGGCAGCGATGTTGAGAAGCTCTTTTTTGAAGGAGTATCCGCAAAAACTCCAGCCTGGGCAGGAACGGCAGCAGAGCCACATCTTATTTGAAGACATGAGAACTAATTCTGGCCAACAGAGAAACTAAGATGTTTTTGTTTTCATCAGAAGACATGGTCTTGAATGGAGAGGAATTATGGGATGCGCATTGCTTTTAGTGATCCCCTCCAGGTGTGCCTCTGAGGCCGCCTCCTTACTCTGCGCTGGGGGGATGAGTGAGGGCCGAGGGGCTTCCTCCCCGGATTAAGCAGATCATAGCTGCGGGATTAGGGTCTTAGCATCCTGGCTTTAAGAGACAGCAGGAAAACATGGGATGATGAGTTTGGGGGCTGCAGCGTATATGCGCGTGTGTGTGCATGCATATGCGTGTGTGTATGTGTGTTGGGGGGCGGCAGGCAAACACCTGGTGTTTATTTTAAAATCCGCTGCGAGGGGGATTATCCCCTTGCTCTCCTGGTTAAGTCACACAAACATCAGGTGTTTCTCAGCTCTGATGATGCGCTGACCACCAGGCCCTCCTTCACGCTGTCTGTCATCCTAGCCCAAGACCTTTAGTGCTACTAAGGCTAAGAAGAACAAACACAGTGAGACAGAAAATTGACATTTATTTGCAGTATTCACGTGACAGAAGCCTTTATCCAGGGGGACCTGCACAGGTTACATTTTGCATGTTATCTGTCTTTTATCGCTGTTTCCTGATGCGATTCATTTGAAGTGCCATGTTCAAATTTACAGCGGTGGTATCCCACCTGGAAATCGAGACAGAGACCTTCAGGCTACAAGTCCAGCTCTCTAACTGCTGTCTCAGTCAACTGCAAGCCAACAGACCACAAAATGCCCCTGCACCTTATACAGCAAACGTTTTCCAAAGGCACTTTGCGCTGCGATCCAAACGACAGGCCCGCACTCAAGCAGTTTCGGTGGTGGAGAGAGCGCGGGGGACCGAGTAACCCGAGAGGCCCACTTCCCCGTGCAGCGTTAGCGACCCGGGACACCCAATCCGGGCGTGGCTCACAGGAGCCTCCAAGCAATGTCACACACAGCTCTGCTCTAGACAGGCCGGTGCAGTCACATGCCTCTTCATCTGGGAGGACCACCGGAGGACGAGGGACGTTCAGCTTTCACAGTTCAGTAAATATAACAACCATTTGGTAAATCAGTAGGCCTAGGCTAGTCTGAAACACTAGTATATTGGACAGACTATTGCTGTATTCTTACTAAATCATAGGCCTCATATCTGTTCTGTTGCCTGACTTTCCCTTACACAGCTGTTCACTGCACTGCCTGAAATCGTTCTTAAAGCTTCTTCTTGAAGTGATTCCATTCTTTCACAGAGCACATTGATGCTTTTCTGCAATAGCAACATTTAAAAGTTTAAAAAAGCACACATTTCTTCATTCACCCACACCTCTCCTGTATGTCTGCTCTGTTAAGCCTCTCCAACTCCCCTGCTGACAACGGAGAACTGGTCTGTATACAAAACCCAGGGCTCGACTCTACCTGCAGCAGATCCTACCCACTGACGCTGCAGAAACGCAGCTTCCTCATGTTTCTGCTCCACCTACGACTTGGCAGAGGCACGTGACGAGGATTTTTTTGCAATGCAAAAGCTTTCCCACACAAAATAAGACCTGCGCGATGTACGGCCCACAAAACATTCTCAGCATGGAGACACCAGTTTGACGCACGCGGGGCGGCTTTCGGTCTGTTCCCAAAAACGGTGCTTTGAGAGAGCGGGGCACTCATCCATGTCCATGTCCATCCCTCCCTTATGACATCACAGCATTCTCAGGCTGTGATTCTCAGATACGACTTCAGATATTCTCTTCAGACACATCTCAACATTCCACATCTTCGTGCCCACAGACAAGGATCACTGCCCGCTGCATACACGCTCTGGTCCTCCCTGCAGCTGACCCGATGTTTCTGCTTGTTTACCCCTAAACATCAGCGCAGACAGTGCCAGGACACTCCTCGACCCCGAGAGTCACGCTACATTCACTCCTGCAACATAGACATTCGGCTGCGCTGTGGGAAAACAACAACTGCTGCCCGTTATGTGTAAGCGTGTTAATTCAATCTGACAAAAAGAAACAGTCCATGCTCCTCCACGGCCTTGGCTACAGGACCTGCATAGCAGCACCTCAGTGGGTGGCACTCTCTTAATGCTTTTCTAGTTATTTCCAGGACAGGGCGCTTGGCTATATTTGTATGGAGGCTATTTTTACAGCAGTCAGACACAGGTGCACGGTCCTTTTAAATGAGAAGTCAAAGTCATTTTCTGCTAAGAGACACGGACAGTTCAATCACACAGGAGGTTACATTTTAATATGCACAAGGCAGGGCTGAGATATGAAAATTCAAGAGTATGTCAGAAAATTTTATATCTGCTCAAGCATGAAGGAAAAAAAGGATGGACACAGTGTCGTGGTTTCAAAACAAGACTGATGGTTCTTTGCAGACGTTGAAGATACCCTGCACAGTCTTCACCTGAGGGTTTAGCCGTCAGTGATCTTATTGAGCAGACATTGGTACCTGCAGGCACCTCCATAGACACACACAAATTATGTCAATGAAAGGAACTCAAAGGGGGGGTTGCTGACAATCAACTGGAGGGAAAGAGACAGGAGTCACAAAAGAGAGGCAGGAGGCAGCTTCACTCAATAAATCAAGCAATTGCTCCACGGTGACAGCTCCGTTTCTGCCTGCCGAATCCACTCGGCAGATTTCCAATACACACACACACAGGTTCACTTTCATTCCCCTTCCTGTGAAGGTTGCCAGTAGCAGAGCCCCATTCAATTAGCAGAGCCCAGACGCGGCCAGCCTGACGAGATTGGTCTGTTGGGGATAGAGCTTGGTTGGATCTGCCTCAGAAGGCCTCTGACTTGCAATGTGCTGTGTAGGTCCAACTATGTTGCATCTTGACTTGTATCTCGACTCTTCCCACACAACTTAAAATAACACACTCGTGTTAGACACACATATCAATTAAGTAATTTTCTATTGATAATGTGTCAAACAACAGCCCAAGGTGCCCTGTAATGAGACTTCAGATCTGTGTCACCAGCACTGACTCATTAAAACAGGCCTCTCACAAACAGCTGACACAGAGATGCCCTTCGTCAGCTCTGGAAACATGGGCATGGTGAGGAAGCTTCTCTCTGCTCCACCTGCAGCTCCAGCTCTGGCTTCATTCATCTTGTAGCCCTGAATCATCATCATCATCATCATCATCATCATCATCATCATCATCATCATCTCTATTCAGATTCATTTACATCCTCTACCCTTCTTTTACCGACAGCATTGTGGTTTAAACCTGGTGCACGTCAACAGGTTAGAATGAAGTAATGGTTGTAAAAAGGTTCAGGGACATGATGAGTACGAGTATAGGCTTCTACTTCCATCTCATCACAGATCAACTGTATTAGGTCATGCACACATGAGAAGATGCTCTCTGCGAAGGTGTTTTTGTCAAAACGTTTCTTAAAGGGTACCACGAATCAGGACTGATGACTTCAAGGACAAGGGCCAGTAGTTTATTTGTCACTGATGCAGAGCTTCTTCCAAAGAGACTTCTTAGAGGGCTCACACAATGCATTGTGTGCAAAACCTTGAGAAGGTTTTGCATTGTGTGCAAAACTCAGTGCATTTCTCCTGATCCACAGCCCTATCCTACATCCATAGCTTGCAAGCAATTACAAATATGCCTACTCTCCTGAGGGCTCAAAGTGATTTTTAACAGGTGGCTCACAAGCCCGACCTTTAACCTGCTTAAGTGTTGAAAGACACTTAAGTAGCTAAATTTGACCTACATTTGAAACAAACACCCACAGGATAAAAACTAACAATCCCCCATTTAAACTGTCACCAGTTTTGATTTTTTTTTTCCTCAGTTGAAAGTACTAAGCATCTCAAATGTTTAACTTCAGATACTGAGGAGTTTCTCTTCAACAAAGTGAATGAATGAACAGATGCATGAATGAACACCTGAATGAATAAATGAATGATCACACAAAAACATGAATTAATGAATGAATGAATGAATGGTAACCTAAGGAGCATCTCTGAAACGCACAACGTCGCTAATGCACAGGCTGAAATGAGATGCCCCCACTTTGGTTGCTGAGAAGAAATGATGAAAATAACAACAATAAAAATAACAGGTGCTCTGCACACAATGACATTCCACCGGGCTTTCTGACAGAGGCCAGCGTTTCACTGAGCCACACAATATGTTGACCCAGCAGCACCGCATTTTTGTGTGGGCTTGGCTTTCCACAGCGCCATACCGGTCTCCTCCATGCTAATTCAGCAGTGGGCAAATAACTGTTGGAATGACCTCAACCTCTCACTTGATACACGGTCGTCAGCTGTGGCAGGGTAATGTGACAGGGACGTTAAAAAAAACAGTTGCAATCATTCCGTCTTTGTATTGAAGATTCATTTAATTTAGTCATAAAATGGCTAAATGATGCAACTCTAAGCAATGATTCGTTTTAATGTCCATTCATAATTTTTTTTCAGTTTTCATTGATCATCATACAACTTTTGTTGATAACTCGCATGAGGAGAACAGTATAGCGAAAGGAGTCTGGGAATTCCAAGATACAAACACAAGCAAATCCGAAGCAAATTACGTAGTTAAATATGGAACGTGCACCACCATTTATATTTTGACATAAATAGGTCTTATAATCTCTGGGGAGTTATGATACATAGGCTTTTATATGCTACAATATGGAGCAGCGCGAATCGACACGGGATCTGTGATGAGCGCCGCCAATCGGATGCCTGGACCGTGCGTGTTATTGAAAATGGGTCACCCATTAAAGTTTTTTTTTTTTTTTTGGAGACAGTGTACCATTTCAATATTCATCTCTGTGTTAGGTCAACGAACGAGAACAGGAGTAGCTATCAGGCCCGCGGCACATGCGAGATGTGTCACAGAAATTTATAGCCATCGTCGTTTTAGAGAAAGAGAAAGCCGGGAAAGGGAAGAACAGACCGCGTTATCAATCAAACAATAATCCGTCTCCGCCGTGCCGCCAGCCGGCCGCATTGTCGCCCGTGTGAATCTAACCACCCCTCTCCTCGCCGCCCCCGAGTTCACAGTTTCAACGAGAATCTGTTTGGCTTTTCCTGCACACAGAAAGCGTGCAATGTGGCTGGATTAGGCAAGTAACTATAGTAACCAAAATCGTCTCATTTCCCTGTGGGGTGGGGGTAAATTCAGCTCAACCCGTCTGAACGGAACATCGTTTTTGTAGCGATCATTTTTAACTTTAAAACAGAAGCTAAACTTCAACAAAATTGGCCATAAACAGGCTTAGCTGGTGCTATCATAATTTAAGAATTGTACGTGTACTGAGATCAGTCAACTTCACAACGCGTTGTTTCACCCGACATGCACTGTTTCAGCAGTTTGATTGTGAGTTGTGAAGCTAAATTATCAAAATAAATCAAATTGTACGCCAAAGTCAAGTGCAAGACAGCCGACAAATGCCCCACGATTCAAATTCTCCCCGAACAAAACTCAGATTGCCCGATTATTGTCCCCCCCACTACCGCGATGCAACATAAATCCACCCCACGATACCCCTCATTGTTTTCCGCTGAATCGCGAATGTAACCCTATATGCGGAGCCAATGACAACTGTCTCACAACAGGTGACCGTGCAATATTTATAACCAGCGTCTCCCAGGATGGCCAGCGTCATAGCCTTCTTGGTGCTGGTACTCTGAATCCGAAATAGTTTTCGGGGTATCAAATGTGTCAACGTGAGAGCTGAGCGTATATCTGTGTATCCATCCAGTTATCTGATATGCAGCGCCGATGTTTAGGAAATTGTTAGCAAACTGGCCGTAAGATATTAAGAATTACATCTGAACTCACCTCGATCCATTTCTGCGCCTCCTGAAACGCTGGTTCGGGAGCCGATTCAGACTGCTGATGCTGATGCTGTGGTTGATTTCGCCCAATATCAAAACCGGGACTAGCCATTTGCAAAACCTTGAAAGCAAGGGAGGTACCGGACCGCACTGAAATTTTCCTCGTACTTGAAATATCCTGTTTTGCGACAAAAGCGCGGCGCAGACAAAAAGTTCTGCGTTTAAAACCTCCAAAAGATTTTTTTTTTTTTTTTAACTTCAATGCGGGTGTCTCGTCCTTTTGCGTACACACCTCCCTTCACTTGCCGCAAGCCTGCACTGCACTCGGCGTTTTCTGGGTCTAACCAATTGCTGGGTCTGCGAGGGAGGCTTCACGACTCGCACACTGCAATGTGAACCAATGGCTAAATATAAACACAAAAACCAAGGTCCGCCGTCAGCCAATGCAAAGCAAGTAGCCGCCTCCTCCAGCCAGCCGCTATCACATGCCCGCTTTTTACACAAGCGGGGCACAGGCTCGCAAAGAAGCGCTGAAAAGAATTTTTAGGAGGACAATAGGTGTGTTCCGTTAGCATTCCAGTTCCGGCCGGAGCAGGGAACACAGGGTAGTGTGCTGGCCGCGGCGCGGTCCTTTCCCTCTGCCACTGTTTGCCCTTTAAACTGGAACAGGGAAAAGGTCGGGGTTGATTCAATGCTTTGGAAATTATATTATACCTTTCAAAATTCCGGCTGTAGCCTGTGGTTCAAAGGCAAATCACATTTTTTCCATTTCCCAGTGTGATTTCTGCCTTTGAATATCTTTGAACTGATAATAACTGACATGTATAGAATGTAACAAGTATTTTTAAATCAAATCTGAAAAATAAGTTTAGGACAGAGGACGCAGTTTCAGTGTGAGTAAGTTGTGGAGGGTACTGTGGGATCTACTTTCAGTATCCCTAACTGTCAAAGCATCAGATCTCAGCCTTGACAAACAATTAAAGGGAACCCATTTGAGACCCAAGCTTATCAAGTCACCCTGGCTCCTGCTCTATAATGGATAATGAGTAAAATACACTGATCCTCATTCCTCCTGACTTGGTTAAAGGGCCCCATTAAAATGGTTATGTGAGTGATTAATATGTAGATCTTGCTGGAGCTATAAACTAGTTTCAGGTTGTTATAATTTTAAAATGAGACTGCAGAAAGTATGGAGATCCAAGAACACAGTCACTGACCATTGCTGGGCAGATTGTAAATGCTTGATATGTCCAGCTTTAGGCACTTTCTAAGTGAAGCTGGGAAAAGCTGGGACTCAGAGTGTGGGGGTGTTCAGTGGATTCAAGTTTTAGTCTCCTACTTTTTAAGCCGAAGAAGGGCAACAGCCAATCGTGCGTCAGTGTCTCCTGTAATGGATGAAGTGGGGTTTTTTATTTTATCTGTAAAAATTCCTGCTGTGAAGACTTCTGTGACCATTTTATTATAAATGGCACCATCCTAAGTTATTTACGACACACATATAACTGTGACAAAACCACAGTAACGCAGCTTACTGCATCACTCTACTGTTAGGGGGTGTGTCACAGTCCCTGATTTGCCATGGTGATTGATCAAGTGACACACTCGGCCAAATGGGGGGCTTTAGTCATCGGTACCAACTGATGGGAGTTTATGACGCCTTTGTACGTGTTCACCTGGAAGCCGAGACGGGAAGCAGATGACAGCCCCAGATGGGTGGCCATAGTGAGCTCACAAAACATGCAACCCTGGAAGGTGGGCTGTTTGCCTGTTTTGCTACAAAAAAAAATGAATAAAGAGAAGGTTTTTCCTACCGCTCTGCCAAAAGTCCACAACAGTAGCATCTGCGGATCAGTTTAGCTGAAAGCCCCTCGAAGAACATGTGTTTAGTGTTCTACATGCTGGTCGTGGAGGGTAGGTGAAGCAATCATGGGAGCCAGGGGGTAGTGAACCATCCTGATAATTATCATTTACGGTTTGTCTCAAGCTCTTCCAAGATTTATCTGGCAGCAAAAGTGCAACATAGATGCACCATATTATTTTAACGTCACGCGCCAGGAAGCAGATATACTTGGCATCACGCTGTCTCTCAGGAGGAGAGTGTTGAGGCCAAGAAGTAGAAACACAGGCAAAAAAATGTGCTTTTTCAGGCTTCTCTATGAGGAATATGAATTAATCTTACAGATCATCACTCCTTTTTTCTACCTAAATGTGGAACTCAAAACGAGCACAAAAACAAGGTCATTTTGTATCATTTATTCATTAAAGCCTTTGCCATTCTGTTGAGTTCTCATTAAACCATCTTCTCTCTCTGAACCTGTCTCATGTCTTCTGTAGGAGTTACAGAACAAAATGTTCCCTTTCATGGGAACTAAAACTATTATAAAGCTTCACAGAGATGGCACATACCAATGCTATTAGTAGTAGGGACTTTCTGGTGTTTGGAGTGCATGCCGTTTGATCCTAGGAGGGAGGGTCCCTCCCCAGAAACTGGCAAATATACAGCTCATGACATGTGTTTTCTACTGTTTCACAGCTTCCTTGATTAATGGATGCTACAAGGAGAAGTGAAATATAATTCATCCGCAGCCCCCCCAACCCTTTTACAAAACGAATCCAGAAATCTACATTAAAAAATGACCTGCTGTTATACCTGTGTGTTACAAGTGCTTGAAGGGGAGGCCCTAGTGAGTCAGTATTATTCATCATGAAGGTTTGGACAGACATATCAATCGGGGCCTATATGATGGATGGTCATTCGAATCAAATTATATCGCACATCTGAGTCAGCCACTTTAGTGGCACCCTTTTCACAAAAAGAAAGTAACCATCTGTGTCTGTAGACCTGTTTGCAATGAAACACAGAAGAGTAAAGAGGATAAAGTGGAATAATTTATTATGTTGATAACAGTTTGCAAAGACATTTTTAGCCTACCCTACATCTGAGATGTCATTGCAAAGAATTAACATGAGATTCTGCCCAGGAGTATTCTGCATTCTTAGGGATGTGAAACAGACTGAAACAGAGCTCTGTTAGTGTTTATTTTGTTATTATCTTCTGTTAGCATGTTTTAATTACAATTAACAACCCACATAGGCAACGATCATTCTAACTGCACACTTAATTACCAATCTGAAGCAATAAGCAGCTGGATAAGCGTTTGAATCAACCTTTTTACCAGGAGTCAGCACTGGGTTGCAAGGCATTTCTGAAATCCCTAGGATAGTGGGTACATAGGAGAAGGGGACACCACTGATCTACAATGTGGATTTAGCTGCATCATACCCCCTCTTGTGTCCAGAGCTAGGGATGGGTAATCTTCATCGCCATCTGCTGGTCACATAACAAAACCTTTTCACTGCATTTGGCTCGGCTGGATTGGACACTGTACTTGGCCTTTTTCCTTTCCGAAAACATGTTGAGCTTGCAAATAAAACTAGACAGGAAATAAGTTTCAGTAACAACACAAAAAACAGAGAAACATGCAGAAGCCAAAAGGCATTTATTGTTTTCCCAAACAAATGCATAGCACTAAACAGAAAACACGAGACCTTGAACGTCCAAGAGAACAGAACACGGCCAGCTCTAACCAGTAGTGCACATAGTCAAACAACTACGAAGTGATACAGCCCCGATTTGGCAAACCAAGTCTGCAAAAAAGATGCTAGCATGGCCAATCCACTCCCACCATAACCACCACCCCCCCCCTCCTCCAATAAACAGCTGCCAACAGAGGCGCTTGCACATCAGCGCTCTGCCTGCTTCTCCTGCCAGGGAACATTCTAACATTCTGAACAAATGAGAAAAAGAGCAGACAGCGCATATCTCAGAGGGATTCAAACATTTACTGCAACAGAACCGACAGAGAGTTATCGATTTGCAGAAAACACCATCAATCACGCACGCACACACACACGCACTCTCACGCACTCACACGCACACAGAGAGAGCTCGGGTTCTAGGGCTTGGTTCTACATGTGGTGGGCGTGTGCCATTGTTTTGGTGATGGTCCCCCTCTCTGGTCTCGGGCGGGTTCAGGCCTTGCATAAGGCCACCGCTGAGAAGCGCACCTCATCCTTCTCACGCTCGGTGAACTGGCGGCAGATCTTAGCAGCATCCTGAAGTAGAAAATTATAATAATGGTCAGCTTTATTCAGTTCCAGCTTTTTACTGTCCGCACACGAGGAAATTTGTTTCCAAAGTTCAGACAAAACAGACACCAGTCTACAAAGTAAACACTACATCAGTCCAGACAAAGCACATGTATCACAAAAATTACCAGATTTAGCATTTCAGCTTTATTTACTTGATTCATTGCCAGTATCTTGTTAAAAACAAAGCCTTTCCATTCATGCATTTAAAGCAAATGAATCTTTACACAAAGCTACCAGTGCAAGCTGTGGGCAGCTAGCCACTGCCTCCCCAAAATGTTGCCATTTTCAGATTTTGTTGGAAATGGTCATACCATTATAAAGGTGTCATCTTTTGTAGAGCCATGATTCACAGGGAAATTCATCTTTCCATCTATGGGACAGAGAAAAAAAAAAAAAAAAAAAAAATTTCAGAGCTCTTCTCCCCCCTCAATTAAAATGTTTTTCCTCAATTTGTATACTCAAGGGTAACCAAGCACTGACCGTGACCATGTATAAACTAATTTAATATATCAATCCAGGGTTACAAAATGAGAGAATTTTTGTGAAATAAAAAGGTGGAGTTTCTTACCCAGCTCATATAGCTGTCCATCCACATTGACAAAAGTGATAAAATGGAAGTTCACCTTGTCTGCTTCAACCTTGAGGCCAAAAAAGGACAGCTTATTAGATGGGCACTGAAGGCTCAGAAATATAAGCACAACACGCATAAAAATCCTCAAGACAAGTGCACATTAGAACTGGCATCGACAAATATCGAACCATTAAGGAACAGGTTTTTGCAGTTTCAACAGCACACAATACATGTTTAGACCTGAACAGCTGACAAAGAAAACGAGTCTCAAGATCCAAAGAAACGTGTTTGAAAAAGTGGCTTCACATTACTTGTCACTCAGGTGAAATGAATGAATTGAGCCAAAAATGAAGTATAAAGGTCGCGTACCCGACACTGCCCCTCGGCTGCCACGTCATCGTGGGCTGAATGGATTTCCTGAGGAGAGACAGGGGAAGGACACTGTCACCTCCATACGCTCAGTCCAAGTGACAAGCTAGGCGGAGACTGACGCATTCTAGAATCGCTGTTTAATATCTGACCAGTTGAATTCAATTACAACCTTATTTTCTAGATATTTAGCACCCCCTAGTGGAATCATCTTATTGATGCTTTTCCTCTAATCTTGTTACCCAAGTGCCTACCTACACTTATGCCACAATAATCTCGCTATCCAGTTACAGCGTGAATAAGGCGGCGCTCCTGTGAAACGGCTACAGCTCGGAGCAGTAGGTTGAAACCCTGTACAGGACACTGCCTGTGTGTGAGCAGTAGGATATACAATTTGATATATAAATTCCTAATATGTAAATCGCATTCATTTTATGGAAATACATACACCTAAATAGCTAAAGGGTTCAATTTTGCTCAATGATCCATGATATACTGCTTTTGCTCAACACCGTGGGCCTGGTGGCGACACCCACCATTTTAGTCCAGGGTGGCTCAGCGATGACTCAGCCATTCACATTTGCCGAATGTGGACAATTGCAGCTGCTTAGCCAATCTAATGCAGTTTGAATAAGAGAACTAGCGCAACACACACCATCCTGGAGGCTTTAATTCCCTTATCCCCACCTCATATCCCCCTTTTAGTTGTAAGATATGTTTTAATAGAAATAGCTCTGAAAAAACCCTTGTTGGAGGGCTGTTTGAAAGGCATTAAGGAAAACCAAGGATAATTGAAGAGGCTGCTGGTGCAAAAATCCAGGGATAGAAAGCAATTATTCTGGAGACAAATCCTACTGTGCTGTTGAATGGCTGGATGAGTAAGTAATGATACCATACATGGAGGAATAATACTATTGTACCCATCATTATTCTGATTAGTAATGATTTCTTTCCACAGATAATCTCAGTAGTGCTTGGTTTTAAATGTAGTGACTAAAACGCAATGCAATATCACCTGGATCTCCATGTATAATCTCACGATATGTAAAGGTTTCTCCCATTGATCACAAAGTATCTGACGGGCATGAGTTTGTCATTTCTATAATGGGGTCACCTTATTCAAAAACCCCTTTTCTGCCAGTTTAAATTAGATTTTTTTTTTTTTTTTTTTTTTAATTATTCAAGGCCTTGTATTGATGCACATCTTGGATCTTGTTGAGTGAGGTATATCACTTGGGTCCCTGTGCTTGGGTTTAGGGAGCAATACGAGTACAAACACAAGTGAAATGAGGATATCGCAAGGCCCAAAGGGTTAAACTCCACGTCACCCTCCCCCTGCCAAGGCAACGCGCCGTACCTTGTTGCTTTCCAACCGTTTGGCCCGCTCCTCGGCAGACATGTTGGCAGTGTCGTCCAGGAACTGCTTCAGCACAGAGCCATTCTCTGCAGCGGGTAGAGAGAGCACGGTGAGGACAAACCGTTCACCATAGCACCGCCGCCGCCGCCACCACCGCCACCACCACCACCCAAATGCCGGAAGCGAAACAACCAGCTTCCAGACCATTCCATCTGCTGACCAGATTGATCGCCGCGCAAACCACAGCAAGGTCAATACAGCAGCCGGCCAACCACATGACCTCTCCTCTCCTGCTGGTTTTGCCTGACCTCATCTCACCCCCCCCTCCACAGCAGTTCACTGCAGTTTGGGGAGGCCTCGGCTGCCACCCAGACCAACTCACCGAACTCCAGCTTGTCCTGGTTGTTGGCCACGGCGTGCAGCAGCCCCACTGTCCCGCAGGAGTTCACCACGGTCTGCTTGAGGAAGTAGACCTTGGGCTCCTCCTGTTTCCCACCCAGCTCTTCGGTCTGCTTCTCTCTGAAGCACTCGTGCTGAAAGGGCGCACGCCATTTTGTCAAAATTCTCATCCCCGCCAGCATGTATAATTTAGATCCTTAATGTCACGCATGTGATACAGCCGTGAAATCAGCCAAGCGACAAGGTGGCTCTTCAGATTTGCCACTGGACCCCCATTCATCTTTATTACAGGTTTGCGCAGCAGTGTGGCATAGTGGTAAGGCACAGGACATTTAACCTCATAACCAAAAGGTTGCTGGTTGTATTGCAGTGCTGTTCCATCCCTGGGCAAGGTACTTAACCCACTATTGCCTCAGGAAATATCCAGCTGTATAAATGGATAAAATTGTAAGCTATTTGAGCTGCTCTGGATAAGAGAGTCTGCTAAATGACAATGTATTGTAATGCAACTTGTTTAACAGTGGAGAGATTTCCAGGGAAGGGGCATTCACAGCTGCACACAGCAATGGCTATCCTGCTAGGATGCAGTTTTGTGATTCGATTTCCCTTGGTCGTTTCTTAATAGGACACAATTACATTACTATTGGCAACATTGCAAACATATTTGTACTGGAGAATGCTGGCAACAGACAACAGCTTGCTTGTGCAATTAGCACCTGACTGTGGAGGCACTACTCCCAGAGGCGATGGGAGAAACTGGCTTCCCCACCCCAGTCAATGGTGTCCCAAGCTGACTTATTGTATGCCTGCTTATTTCAAGAACAGTGCATCTGGCAACAGTATCTCAGGATTCAACTGAAGAAAGTGCAGAGTCAGTCCAAATATCAAGTGCACGTTTTCACGGTTCTAGAGAAAGGGTTTAAGACGCATACCTAATTTTGCATCAAGCGGAAGCACAATCAGATATTTACCACACCCATTGAAACAGGAAAATGAAAAATCCATAAGCTCAAATTTTCTGCACGGAAGAGAATGTGGGCTGGACTGGTTCATGGTCTGCATTCAAAGTTAAACCTTCAATACTGAATGCAGACGCCTCGAAACTCAGATTCCACCAGTGTAAATGCATTTTGGAACCCGCCCCTCCACCCCAAAACCAACAATATTATCAAATCACACTTGTCCCTCCCCCAATGCCTCGCGGGTGCAGGGAGGGCACCCTCCCGTGACTCCTGTCTGTCTGCGTGCTGCAGCCAGCGCCCTACCTGTTGCGTTAGAGGAAACAGCAGCATCATCGCGCAGGACGGAGTGGGCACTGACGACAAGGGCTCGTCTTCCAGCCCCAAGACGTCTACGAAGCGCCAGCTCCCCCCGACACCCAATTTACACAGAACCTACAACAAAAAGCAAAGCCCGAGATGAAAGCAGATCCCTGGAGTTAATCCCCGTGCAATGATTTAACAAATGACAATACCCTAAACGCAACCTGATGAAACTACTAATTTGTCTGAGAAAATATTTATGCATTATAAATTGCATGCTAGCCAGCGAAAACGTCTACCAAATTATAAAAGCGAGGTTTCATTATATCAATTTCCGTCTTCAAAATAATACATATTGATTTTCCGTAGGTGGATGCTCGACCACGCCCTTATTGATAACATCACAACTGATTAGTAAACATTAGCGAGCAAGCCATAGATGCGTTAAAAGCAAGTGGAATGGAAAACAATAATATAGCCATGTGGTCGCTGACAAAAGCCTCCTCCTGCTCTTGTAATCAACAGATCCAACCGTAGAAGTGACTCAGCAGCTACGTACTTTGTTCAGCATCTGAAAAGACAAAAGACACACATGAATTAAAAAAAACATTAAAATGTGACGCAGGCTACATGCATCAATTCTCAGCGACAAGCTGTCTTGCCAATCAAAATGAGAAATATCGTACCTCTGGGTTAATTTCCATAGGCTTCCACTCCATGGCTATAGGTTGGACGTGCGTGTCTCAAGGAGGAGGTACCGATAGTCTGCCGCTCGTCAGCTCCGACTCCGCCAGCCGCTTTCTGTAATACTGTGGGAGCGCTAGCACGCGTCTCATATACAAGCGGTCCTATCCCATTTCTGCAGACGAGGGGGGTGAGAGGGGTGTAAACGGAAAATAACAATTAGGACACCTCGCTGTACCCGTTTATAATCACACATAATAACGATTTACCAATATGAGTAAAAGTGAAACTCCGAAAAGATATTACGCCCCGCCTTCGGTCATTAGAAACACGCGCAGAAACAAGGTAATTCTGGACTCGCACAAATAATAGCACATTCCATGGTCGTATGATTCACATGGAAGTTGCTAGCAACAAGCAGCGGGGGAGCAGAGGCGAAATGTTGAAAAAAAAAGAATAGCTTTTAATTACAAACCGATGCTGTCATAACAATTAAGATTTTCCATGTCTTTATATAACTGGCCGTGTTACAAAAACGTTCAAATACTTTCAATCGCTTCTTACGTGCAGCATTGTTGATGCTAGTCAGGGGATTGCTTTGCATAATATGCAACGGACGTTGCACTTTTGTTGTGTGGTAACACAAAAGTGCAATAAATAATAAAAAGGTGCGATAAAAACAATGACAAAAATACAGACGTATACAAAAACATCGCACTATAACGTACTCTAGTCTTTATTGTTTGCAACGTGACACTACTACTTGACGTCGACTCTATGACCTGCTTATAATAAGAGGAGAATATTTGCCGCTAACACCACAACTGAACAAGTTTAATCACGGGAAAAGAGAAGCCAGAACACAGCACAGACCTACATTACTGCATAAACGGAACAGATTTATCACCAAGTGGCTGAGAAGTGAACAACACATTGGACACTAACTGCTAAGTAATTTGCAAATTGCAATAATCACACATGTTCATCAACGGGGAAAAAAAGTGTATTTAATGAAAAACACACAGTCTAAGTAGATTAATGTGACTTTAATGATTTCTTTATTTGTCTCTACAGCTGCATTAGATCTGTTATTTTCTGTTGGCACTCCTTTTCTTTGCTCCATCTGTGGCGTGGGACCTGGCGCACTCAGAGCGCTTGTTGCGTAAGTAGCGCAAAAGGAGTGGTCGCCCGAGCATTCCCTCACCCTGCACCCACTGACATCGCCATACCCCGCGGACCAGCGCGTTGGCAACACAGCACGCCCGCTCGATTCGCTACCACTGCATATTTCCGAAGATAGCCGCGGAGAACATGGCATCATTCCTGGGCGTGTTACAAATGCCACGTTGTAATTAATACAGCAGTTATTAATATTTCAGTTATGAAGAGCTAATTTATGGGCAGAAGCTACAAGCTTCTGTGCTGTTTATTTTCTTTATAATGTATGACCTTATTAGCTTACTGATGTTCATGCGATATGATTATTGTTGTGTGCGAAATGAATTTCAATGCAAATGGACAGTATAGTCTTATTTACATGACATGTTATGTTATTATTGTTAATCATTTTTTTTGCACCATACACATTTATTCAGAGGGCCTAACAAGGCTATCTGCAGCAGATTTGGTGATAGTTAACCCTGGATTGTGTGGGCAAGGAAATTATCCATATGGAAGACCATGGGCACCAAGATGTAATTATGTAGTGAAATAAAAAAATAAAAATCAGTCCTCATTTCTTATGAAATTGGAGGCCATTGATCGACAAAACCCAAATTCTGATGAATTCTACAAAAATCATCACTCAAGCCATAGCTCTCTTTATCCTTGAGTGGCCAGATTTCTGGCTCTTGAATTTGGCTGCATATCCTCTGCAGAGGAGATTTTGTGGCGTATTGATTAAACATTACTGCAACCATGAGAAACAGCTGAGAATCAGCCATTAACATTTACTGACACACCCTGGTAACAGAGAGGAGAATGAAATAACTCAAAGAATGTAAATGATCTGGACTGCCCTAGAAATGCCCTTGCATAGTGTGGTTGGGCGAATATGGACATCAAATATCAATGCTGGTATCTGAGGGAGCTGAGCTGAAGCTAATATACTAATGTATCTGGTCAAATAAAATATCTGGTTCTACATACTTCATATGTTATTATTACACAAATTTGTGCTGTTGCCTCAGTTAACCTTTTATGCATTTGCCTTTACCCTAGAGAAATCATGGGCATTGAATGTGGATCGTGTCGAGAAAAGATAAGATGATGAGCATGTTGCATGATGAGAATTAAGCAATTTGTTTTTGTGGATGTCTTATGACAGTCTTAGGCCTCTGCTCAATGTTATTGCCCTTTCCCCTCAGCTCTGAAAAACTAATTCTGGAATGTTCCCTTTTAATTTCTTGTGCATCAGGAGGTTTTCATGCCTTTTCCTCCAATTTTTTTGAAATCATCAATGCAACCCTTCTGATACACTGTTAAACCCAGACACTGGGACATGGTATTTTTCACACTGTGAGTCCCACAATGCACCACAGCACAGAACATGGACCGTGGGGCACATGCCAACTAGAGGATGGGTGGATTCCCGCTGATGCCACAGGAGGATTTTGCAGGTGCCTCACTAACCATTAGAGGGCGCCACAATGGAGAGAACAACAGGTGGAAAAGTCTGAGTGTGGAACATTGAAGTACTCCCAATATTTGTTACCAACACTAGAATTTTCTGACAACTCATCAGCTAGAAGAGGGACTAATGAGTGAAATCAGTTGGTTCAGTGCAGGGGTGGGACAAATACATGCAAGTACTTTTACTTATGAGGGGAGGAAAAGTGCTTTAGCTGACTGAGCCACTCAGTAGCTACACATTATGAGTTCTCTTAGTAAAAAAAAAAATTATATAACGCTTGTCTAAAATTGTTGCTTTGTCAGTGCCTTGTGCTAAAGACTGCCTGAGATCTAGTGTATTCTGGCATTTTCTGCTCTGGTCTACAGCACAAGACCTGCATCAAAAACACCATGTGACTGTAGCACACACCCTGAGGGACCTTGTGGCTGGCATTCCAAAGTATGTGGAATGTCAGTAACAATAGATAGTGAGATAGCTGTAATAAACTGTATGACCAATGAGATTCATCTGCGTTGGAGAGCATGTGCCCTGGGTGATGTCACAACACAGAGAATGGAGCTGGAGGTTTTCAGGCTGCAATAATAACATGGCCCTTTGCCAAGGCTTTATGATACAATAACATATACAGTATCATAGTATAAATGATAATATTTTCAGGGGCAGCTCACATCCCCATTTAAAGCTGATGCTGCCTCTGAAATCATTCCTTTCCCCTAACCCTGTTTCAGCCACTATAGGCTTCATAAGAGACTAATAAACACCAGTAAAGAATTATGCCTCTTTAATACTCATATTTCTGGTTGTACACCAGGTAGATTGTTATAAATGCACATCCAAAGCTAAAGCTGTAGGGCTTACCCACTCTCCTTCATCTTTGCAAGGAAGTAATTTTTAGAAACTTCCTAGAAAGTCCATGCTGTATCTCTTCAATCAGACAGCAGAGGGAGCCAGAGCATTTATGCAATAAGGCACACTTACGCTCATACGTTTTGTCATTTAGCAGGCGCTGTTATCCAGAACAACCTACAAAATGCATCTGAAATACTGACCCAAATGTGCTTTGACCATCTCTTGCAGTGGGCTGCCTTCCTTGCCATAAGTAGATCACTGATGGGGACTATGCAGGATGTTTTAGTGGTCAGACGGCCAACTGGGTGAAAACTGATGGGATCCAGTCAGGGGCCAAACTAAGCCAAAACCGCACACCTTTTCTTGTTGTGTTTATGGCAGATGGACAAATCTCACTTTAGTTATTATCTGTGGATCAATCGCATTTGCCGCATCTTAAGGTTGCCCGTTCCCGTTTCCATCCCCCATGATTCCACAGCAGGCCCTGTACCTAGATGGCGGCAGCTGGAGACGATCGGGATACACGGAGGATTGGAGCACATCACACAGACAGAAGAGCACCGCGCTCAGAGCATGTGCAGGTGCAGGCAGTTAGAACAGCTGCGGATGCAAGGCAGGGAGCTGCACAGACACAAGGAACTGTAGACCTGGAAAGACCTGTCAGCCTGTTAGCTTTGCCCTGGCCGCTTGCAGAACACCTTCCCTCTCGTGGATGGGACTGGATGTTCCAGCAGTAACCTGTCCTCCAGGTGGCGCTCCATACCCAGTGATCCTCAACACCTCCATCAGCAATGGCAAGATCATCCTTAAGAGGAACTCATGCACAACCCACTCGGCCTTCGCCAAGGGTGTCAAACATGGAGCACACACACAGACACAACAACCGGGTCACATTTTATACGTCCGCTGTCACAATTTAAAGAGCAGTCCTTACACTCAATGATACTAAGCTGAGATCACTGCATTGCAGGCATGTGTAGTTTCTTTGCTTCATATTTAGAAAGAGGACGCTGTGATGTAACTGCACCTCAGTTGATATGCCAAAACGTCTGCTCTTTACTTACTCTCCCTCTCATTTACCCCTAAATTGAATGGATTTAACAGGTCTTGTTAATAATGCTTTCACAACACCACTGTGAAATTTATTAGAAGCCAGATCAAAATGTAACAAACTTTAAAATGATCATATATGGTTACTTCAAGGATACTTTATTACTGTTCTAAACATGTAATGTGACATTTTACAACATGTGTTTCAAACTTAATGATTGGAGCTAGAGCTGGTGTGAATTTATGCACTAGTAGTTTTATCACCATCTAGTGGACACAATCAAACTTACACCATACTCTGACTTAGGATAAAACCCTAGGCAGGCATACAGTTCATTTATTTTTAACAATACATTAATAGTAAATTGATACATTTTATAGTGCACATCAAGTTAGCATGAAGTATGATGTTTAAGCAAGCATTCAGTCATATTTAAAAGACCTCTCTACAACTTGGCTGACACAATTTCTTTTTTTCTGTAGTAGCATGATTTTATATGAATGTTCTACACCTGCAGGGAATCCTCTTTCCTGTCGGCACTGAGTCCTCATTCCTGTACTTGGAGTACACAGTACCTTAGCTAACCCATGCAAAGGCCATGAATCCCACATACTTCTCCAACCCTGCCAAGACTGATTAGAGAAGAAATAACTGGGCCAATCAGCAATGAGATCAAATCATTCCAGTACACTGGCCTTAATATTCTGTGCGTGCAGTTTACGGGATATCTAAGTCTGTTTTGTAAAATACTGAACATTCAAGTGCTGGACTTGAAAAGAACAGCTTGAGAGAGTTTATGTGGACCGAATCAGTCCCTTACAGTATCAGGTTAAGATCTGTGAATATAGCTGCAGATACCCAAAGACCTGGACTGACACAGGTATGCCCATTGTAGCCCACTGTAAAGGGTTAAAATCTTAGTCTGTGAAACTGCCCATTTATATGACCTCAAGATGTTCAGAGAATATGGAGAAAATGTAATGCATTTCCTGTAAATTCAACACATATTATTATGTACATATTTATTTGAAGAGTAAAGCTTTCAGGGACAGTTTAGGCATTGCTTTATGCTGTATGCATTTAGCACAGGCTTGGTATGCAAACTTCAGATGTACCTTTCTGTCTGTGAGAAAGTTTATGGAGATGAACATGAATCTCTCAGCATTTATTAAAATTTGACACCTGATAACCCCAACACCTTTCCGCAGCCATTCATTTCTCCATCTTATTATTTCCTTCTACCTCACAGTCATCAAATTCTACTCTGCTGACTAATTTATTAATTTCATATATTCCACAGATTCAGCAACTGAAGGCTCTCACCTTGGCAGCCTGCTCTTTTGAAATACTACCTTTGCTTTGATGCGCTTGTGCTTTTTAAAACAATAATTATCATTTTAAAGGGTGATAGGGGTATTTGAGATAAGGTAAGATAAAAGTTTCCAGACAGTACAAGTAATTAATGTACGTTTGAGTGTGTGTTTATGAGATACTGTAGAGAGAGAGAGCGAGAGAGAGAGAGAGAGAGAGAGAGAAACAGACAGAGAGAAAGAAACAGACAGACAGAGAGAGAGAGAGAGAGAAGGCTTGCAGAGCCTTAGGAATAACTGCCACGGAACAGTGAGGCCCTCAGGTTTAGTCATGTGACGTTGATTGATGCCGAAGCTAATTCCTTTATTTCTGCCTGTGCAGCTAGGAGCTGAGTGTGGAAGTGGTTTGCACAGCGTGATGGACACAGTGAAGAACATTACATCTTCACTTCAAGTTTTCCATTATTGGGCACCTCCTAAATGTATCATTCTTGCAGTTGGCATGTGTTTGTGTGTGCAGAGTATTTGGAAATTGGTTCGCAAACACTTTTATAGATACATTTGTAAGCAAGCTCAAAATTCAGTATACATATTCAAATGGTTTGAGAGAATACTCAATAGATTGTTCACTATACTATAATATATTTACCTTGAAGGGTAAAAGTCCAAGCATCTGCCCCAGATCTAATGGGGTATGTCAGGCCTAAAACCTTTTTGGATAATAATAGGCATAAGGTAGTCAGCATCCCTTTACAGGACACTGAGGTTATTTCAAAATTCAACAAATTTAAAATGAGTTAGGAAGTTAAAAATCCAATGATATGTACAGGCCAGCAGCAGAAAACTCAGCTAGTTCTGTTGTCAGTGCAAAGTAAAAATAATAAGACTTGAGTCAGTTATTTGGACTAGACAGTAAAGCGCAAATCCAATTTCCTCCTTGACTGTTCAAACAGTCTGAGGAGGGAGGCATCTCCAGTCCCAGACCAAACAGAGGGCCCCTGCTGATTAAGGCATAAAAAAGCAAATAAAAAGCACAGGACTGACAGTGCAGACGCCTCAGATGCATAGTTACCGTGGTCGGTTGCCAGGAGCTCCCTCGGAAACTAGCGGGAGTTCTGTGGCCTTATAATGAAGAAACTCCAACGACTAACCAGGAAACAGATAAATTCAGTTCATGTAAACTAATTAAAAGTCCAACAACTTTTCAACAAGATCCAGCAACTTTTCATCCATTAGGAAATGGTATTTATAGGATGAAGGATTTATGATTTATGATACAAATGGTTTCAAGGCCAGTAGCTTATTTATCTACTATTTAATCCACAAAGCAGTATGTATAGCAAAGCCATTATTTTGTGGTAATACCTACCATTTTAACCATGCTCTATTTTTAAAATATGCCTTGTTTCTCTTGGGAATGGAAAGCACAAGTCAATTCATGTTCAATTCATGCTGGGCATAAAGCTAAATAACTACAAATTTGTTTCCCAGCATAGACACTGTTGAGTATCATTTGACTTTGGTGTAAAATTTATGAAATAATATTTCTATGTAGGAAACGGCAAACGGAATCTGAATCAAAAAGCAATAACTTATTAGAAGCCAGAAACAGTCCAAGTATCTGATCCTAGATTATATGATACTGGTATTTAACAAAAATAAATGTGTATGTTTCACTGACAAGTTGTTCAACACCTCTGCCATCGCTCACAACCTCTTCTAATCGGCCTTTCTGAGTTTACAGTTCCATTTTTGCCGCACTGAAAGAGAGCAGAACCACGTAAGTACGGGCCCCATCGCCACGCCGCCTTGCCTCTCACGCCAGTCGGAAAGTGTTTCCTGTGGTTAGCGCTGTGATTGGAGCGTTCAGTTCCGGAGCCTCGGCGACGCTGGGAGGCAGTGACATCTGGCGAGGGAGGGGAAGACAAGCGAGTGAAAAGCACAGAGACAAGACTCCGAGCGCAGGAGGTGAGTGATGTGGTATTTGAAGAATTCACTCTAAGTACAAGACGCCGCATTTCATCGCCGAATTAGAGTGTTGGCAGGACGCAGTTGACATAAAACGCATCCAGATCTGTTTTGCGATTGTGAGTAACTTATTCTTGTCTGTTGCGCAGGACTGTGCGATTGTATTTGCAAAGTCGGTAGGAGGTGCGGGAGGCAGGGGGGGAGGTTGCGGTGCCAGAAGGGTCTATTAACGACCCCCGTGTCGGCAGCGTGGCATCCCCGTTTTTGTAACAGTAGTGACAATGTTCAATGGCAGAAAGCTTAAGTTCGTGTACAGTCAGCAGCAATATTACAGAAACCGTGACGCCTTGTTGAAGTCCCGCAAAACGTCTGCGTTTCCAGAAAATATCATGGATAATATATATATATGGAGAGTTGCTTCGGGTGTGTAAACCGGTGTGTATCGGAGTTGCACAGAGGAATACGCATCGATGGGTGGAAGGAAAATCTCTCAGTTATATATGAAGTTGCAGATCCTTCTTGAACTAAAACAGTTTATTATGTAATATTATGGGAGCTTGTCGTTCATGTGAAAACCACCGCAAAAAGAAAGCACGAGAGGGTGGCTTACTTGGGGTGCCAGGGATGCGTAACGTGGAAAATTTGTCAATTTCTTTACATAAATCCACGGTGCGTTTTTGTGTTCGGTTAAATATTGCAATCGAAAGGATCAGAGAAGAACGATGCATCTGTTAAACACTGCGGTGGTCGGAGATGCATGAGTGTATAGTGATCTGCGACGCGCCGAGAGGCGAGTGGGAATCGCCGACATTTACAGCGTACAGTGCTACAGCATTTTTCAGAGGGGCTCTTTTTTAAACTGTCGCTCATGAAAATGTTATCGTAATGTCTACTTTGCATGAGCAACAAGCTGTGGGCTGTAGCAATTATGGCCCGTATTGTAATGGCCCCTTCAGAAAAATAAGACTTTTTGACTTGGTTTGCGTTGGTGCATTTGTGGTAGCTGTTGATTTCATTTACAGTATTTCTGTGACCTATTACTGCTAATTGACTCCAGATTCGACCAGAGTCATTGTTGCTTGTCCGAAGCACTGACATTTGTTTACAGGGGGGGGGGACTGTTACATAGCCCTGTACTTCACACCAGGAAAGCACGCGGAGGGAGCAATCTTTACCTTTAAGCATGCACAAATAAACGCAGCCCATCTTTGAATCATTAACAGTGCGACCCTTTTGAAATGCGAATCGGTTTTATTACAACTTGTTACTTAACCGTGGTTTACAGATCTACAAAAGAACCTCACATTAAGTTTATAGTGGTGTTTTCTCAGCTGCCGAGAGCGGAGGACCACCTCAAATGTGTTTTATCACCAGCAGTACCGTTGGCCTGGAGCCCAGCAAATGAGGACACCTGATTGTGCTTTTTATATTAAAATGGAGGCAGTTTCATTTGAGTTACAGGTTTAACCCAAGGGGAGACACACCTCTGTAGGTATTTATAACTTCTTCACACTTTCCTATTGCAGAGGTGTTTTTGAAAAGAAGACCACAGCTTTCAGAAAGAAGGTGAAAACTAGTGTCATTTGCAGCTAAGTAACATGTAGTCAGTGTAACTTTATTATTGTCAATTATGCATGTATTTAATCATAATGTTCTCTACAGAAAGCAAATATAAGCAAATATATCTATAACAAATATAAGCAAGTGTTAACTTAAATTTTTTCCACGGCATTTTTAGTCATGTTGAGTGTTTGTCCAGCTTAAATGGTCTGTAAAAATATGTAAAAGGATCACTTGCCTAACGGTGTCACTCTCAATTAAAGTGAAAGCCCATGGCAGTAGCACTGAAGCAGGAATATCAGATATGAGCTAATGTAAACCGAGAACAGGAGTGCTCTGTAAGAACCTCCAGGTGAAAGCTGTCAGAGTTGTTCAGTGTGGGTGCGGGTCTCCCTTTTATTGTTTGTTCTTGTGCTTTTAAACAGTATCCCACTGTGGTCGATGCCGTTGAGCTAAAGCCTTTTTAATCTTTGTCCTCAGTCAGCAAGAGAGTCTGAGGTTTTGGATGGGTGAGCCTTTTTCCTAATTGAAATTGCAATTCAAGGCACAGTTTTTTCATCCTTCCACAGTCAGTCCCTTGGATCCAGTGAGAAGTTTGTCTTGAATGTGGTGACTAATTCTAAGTTTTTAATTTCTTTACCACAAGGAACACTCTGGGCTTGCTCTGTATCCAGCAGCCTCAGACAAAATGCAAAAAGAATATATGTCATTTTAGTATTTGCTTAGATGACAGAAACTGGAATAGATGGCCCTTGGAATCCTGATATTTATTCTGATTATATTATATTATATTCGTGACAGGATAATAAAAAAAAACACCCTGAAATAACTGACATGTTACACACTTCACAGACCATTCAGAGAACAGAAATAATGTTTGCAGATTACGAAACCTGTTTCAGTATGTCTAATTCAAGTTAACGTTATGCCTGCAGTTATTATTTTCTGGAATCCATACAGTCTCACTCTGTTCTAAGTACACAGAGATCAATGAGCATTTACTTTTTTAGACTCAGGACTCTGTACGAGACCAGTTTCAGCTGAGGACCGAGAGTGTGGTTTTGCGCTCAGATGAAATCAGATCCAAACTGTGACCCTCCCTTTCTATTGCAAACTACAGACCTAATGTTTACACACCGTCCCCTTGGGAGTGTGTCCAGGAACGCTCTGATAAAGAGTCAGGGGCAGCACCAGTCTTGAAGCCTGAGAGAGCATACATGTGGGAAAAGGAAACAGCATTAATTTGTGCCACAGTCTTTCCCACCCATTGTGCACTTGAGCCGTTTCACATTGTTTGAACATTGTACACATTCTTAGCTGTTGTTAAACTTGGGCCCCATTGTCCGCAAGTCGGACGGCTGATTGCAGTCCCTGAACTGAACGGGGCTTCAGGAAGCGCTGACTAGTGGAGTGGGTGCATTAGCGAAAGGTAATGGATTTGGCCCTTGAGCTGTATAAGGTGCACCTGTGTCAACAAGATGTTCGGCGCATTTCTCTGGATTTGTATCACTTCATCTCTCGCGGCAGTGATTAGCGACCGTGCCCCTCTGTTCCCGACGCAGTCCGTCGGTACGTGACATTATTGCTAATTGCAGAGCCTCTGTGCTGCATCGTTATTGTATTTTTTTTTTTTGAACGGTGCCATAGCTGCCGTACCTGCCCGCCTGTAATGCTGTGGGGAAAGTGGGCTGCCATTTCCAAAGAGCTGTAGGTGACCTGCATATAGGCTGAGGGAAAAGTGAGACTGAGCACGCTCTGTAGTGACCACACCCCACCCCCAATCCCTGACCCCCTGAGGTCCACAGTGCTGGTGTGGACCTGCACTTGGGTCTGTGTGACAGCTGTATCAGAATGGTCATAAAGGCAGTCACAGGAGGAGCCTGCCGCCCTGCACGTTAACACAGTGTGCATTTCCCTGGTGTCGGTGGGGGTGGGGGTGTTTGGGGGGGGTCAAGCTGAAGAGAGGTGATTGAGTCCATTACCACGTGAAAACGGACACAGGGATGCGTTTACTGCATTCAGCTTCCCCACCATCATCATTGCCACCATAAGATGGTATCATGCTTGCATGGTTCTGTTTTTTCAGGGCCAAGCGGAAAAAAAAAAATAAAAAATAAAAAAGCTGTTGAAATAAGTTAAGAGTGGCGCCTCAGGATTGTTTCCATGCTTAAACAGAGCTTGTGTGTGAGCTGACGTGTGTCTGTTCATCCTCAAGCTCTTCACATGGCACGGCGGCGCAATCTTTCAGCGGCGAGTTTTGTGAGAATGTAAACTTTTCAGGCATCCTAGAGCGGTTGTCGTTCGTCCTTCTGGATGCCCCAGACACTGCTGCCCAGCTTTTCTCTGGGCACGTGCTGTCCCCACAGGGCTGTAATGTAAATATCCATTGCGGTGTGCAGTGTCACTTTGGCTCGCCTGCTCTACCTGCAGCAGGAGCTTTGATGACTTGCTGCAGCAGAGGAGGGCTTGGACGGCCGTTCTGCTAATGCAGCACATTTTAACACTTTCCAGTCTTGCGGAGGTACACAAGGCTTTGCACTCTGTGTTGGAGTTAATGTGCTCCACAGTAATTACTTACATTTTACATAGGTTTTTATATAGTAAGTGCATGCAGTTTAATTATCTTTCCAAACATCTGGTTCCTGTTTTCTTCGTGTGCAGTTCACAGTTGATTAGCCAGAGGGAGGATGGTAGTGGCACATGTGAAGGTATAGACCACATCGCCTGTCACACATTTAACAGGTGGTCTATGTGACCGTTACGCGATCATTGCCCCAATGAGCATGTCTTTTGGGCTCTAACAGCTGGTTGAGGTTTGTGGTCTCAAACAGAGCACTAATTACATCTGTGACTGAGTGTATGGATGGGATATTGGAGCAGCCCATGGGACATTGGGCAGCTCACGCAGTGCGCCGGTTAGTAACGACTCTGTAGTAATGACTCTGTTTTACCCCTGACAAAAGCGAGGCTAAGCATGACGCTGGTTTCCGCCGTGACATAGGAATTCCAAACAGTAGACATAACAGAGCAGGGAGCCACAGAGATGAAGCTGAAAAGGATGGAAACCTCTGGTGAGGGGAGGCTGCTGTCTGCCTTGTCCCTGTGTGTTTTTAAAACAGGACAAACAAATATGTGAACATTTAGAACGTTTCTGTATTTGTTACTCTGCTTCCAGTTTTCTTCCCCTAGTTGTTTCGTTCTCTGGGAGGGTGATCCGCATGTGGTGGCCGGGGCAGGCTCTGCGGTGCCTTGGGTGGGTGTGTGGGAGTTCTGAAAGAGCTAAGGGGGACAGAGAGGGCCCTGAAGGGGCTCTGTGTGTGTGTGTGTGTGTGTTTGTACCCTGTCCTTCACAGACAGATGGAGAGATAAGTGCACAGATTCTCACCACAGAGTAGGTCAGAGGCAGAGGTGACAGACATAGGGGTGAGGATGCTGACCAGGCTGGCTTTCTCAAGGCTAGAGATGTAACGTGTGGCATTTTGCGGGAGGAGCTGTGCTTGCTAATGTTTTTGTCATCTTCAGGTCAGATTTAAGCATAACAGAGCATTTGCTGATACATAAATAACACCATCCTCACCATTCTTACTAGCCCAAAATATCTGCTCAAGTAAATGTACAAGAGTGGGGGAAAATGTGAGAATTTCTTAGTTATTGAATTCACACACTGTTCTTTTTTTTTTGCTGGGATGGGTGCTCAATCCTTATGTTATTCTTTGTTTTTGTATAAGTTAATGCCGTTTGTGTTGCGCTCTTGAGAACAGCCCCAGAGGGAAGAGCACAGAGCGCCGGCCTTGTTCCCCTGGCTTACGCGAATCTTGTTATAAAACTGCTCTTTGATGCCTCCATGTACAGTCGCTCTCTCTGCTCAGTGTGGCCTTTAAGAGCCTAACAATGCCTGGATTGTCACTGATGGTCTCAGAACCAGGCGACAGCTGGAGCGGACTTGTGTCCTCATTGTTGTTCTAGGAAGCGGACAGCCATGAGGCATGTTTGTACAAGACCATGAAAACTAAGGCCCCATTCATTAGAGCGGGTGTGAAAGTAGATGTTTGTGTCCCTCTCTACGCGTGTGAAGGACGCACACAAGTCTTGTTTGGCTGCTTGCAGCCACTTGCTGGTGGGTTGTGGTAGGGCTGGATTGGGCTGGCCTGGATGACAAGCACCCCAAAACTGCTCCTGGTTCACAGATTCACCTCAATTGTCTGGTCCAAAGAGATATCAAATAATCCTCCTTCTCACACCCTGACTTTGGAGAAGACCATTCTATGAACAGTAAAGAAGAACATAACCACTGTCAGTCCCAGATCTGTTCCATTTTGTCAGTGTGATGTTTTTAATGTAGGAATCCTCTTCATTTTACATTGAGAATCCTGAACCATGAGCTAGAAAAGTGTAGCTTTGGGTATATTCACAGGGATTACTCAGAAAATGCAGAAAACTTCAGTGGCTATATCTGTTTGCTCTTAGGCTAAGGACCCCTGCTGGATGGGAGGCCACTGCCAGGACCTGTTTCCAGCTCCCATGGCAGAAATATTTGCGCATCATCAGCTAACACATAATTATCACACCATTTCTGTGGCATTGCAGATATGCTGTCACATTGCTGTAACATAACAAATATGCTGTAAATGATTATGCTTGTTTGCTGCTCCAAGCTATGTTGTGTTCTTGGCTGGGATGGAGTGAAATTGCCTTTCCTCTTCAATGGAGAGAACAGAATCCCAAGGTCGTTGCCAACTTTGTGGTATGGAGTAACTTTCAGAGGGCCATGAGGTGAAGAGTTGGGAACACTGATCTGCTGGTGAGGGTGCTTCTCCCCTCTCTCTCTGGTTGGCGTTGACCATCAGTGCGACATTGCAGGGCAGCTATGTCCGGTCTGTCCTCTCTCCCCTCGTTCCCTCCATTTTGTCTGACGCTCAGTCCGTGCACATTCATCGGTTTTCCCCTGCGCATGCCAGACCATGTAAACTCACAGATCGGCCAGTGAGTAGAGCAGCCGTTGCTGTTCGCACTGCCGAGGTCCTGTTGCATGTTGCAGGGACAAGCTGCTCTCGAGGGGTGTGTTGGAGCTCTCAGTGACGGGACCCTGCCCGGCCCAGCGTCCCCCAGTTCCTGTTGGGCCGTGTGATAACATGATAGATCATGCCCCTGGGGGGGGGGGTGTGAGAGTCATGTCCGACAAGCATAAAGCACGTCCGGGGGCGGGCGGGGTGTTCTCCCCAGTAGTGGCCCCAGGGGATCACAGAAGCCGGATTTGCATGCCTTGTTTTAACGACAGACAACTGTGCCAATTTATGTGCAGAGGACCACAGCGATTCTCATGGGTCACTAATGAAACTTTAGCTAAGACATTTCACGTGTGATGTAAAGACCACACCACAGCCATGTAGTACACACATTGTTGACCGTAATGGAACGTGATTGTAATTTCTTTTGTGCGGAAGGCTTATCACACGGTTGACAGAGAGAGGCACCACTTGGCTTGGCTGGGGAGAACTGGGATTGTGCTGGAGAACGACGCTGCACTGAGGATGTAGGAAATGGGCAGAAACGAAAATGAGGCCAAAAGCTTCGCTGCAGTTAACAGTTTCCTCTTCCTCCTCATAATTACTGTAATCCTCCACACTCTAATTGGCTGGTTTTAATTAGCTCCTTCTATCTTGGGAGTCTACCTTGAAATGCTGCATTATTGTAATGTTTGGTAAACGCTTCCATGTGTTCGCAGGTTGCTGTCGGAGAGCGATGTGTATGTGAATGTCATTGTAAGGAAGGTCAGCTCTAAGCTCCAGCAGTTCTGCGAGCATAACCCTGTTTAAAAACATGACCTCACCGTGTACTGTCAGTTAAACTGGCTCACCCACATCCCACATGAAAACTGCGAAGTTCAGCAGTCTCTCCACTTCATGGTTTCTTTTGTATTTTCCTTCTTTTTCCAAGATGGCATCTTTATTTCTGCTGTTGTTGTGTTTCCGTGTTTTCCGTTGCGACATGAAAACCTGTCTGCTCCAGCTTTCAACGTTTGGCATCTGACGAGCAGCGCCGGAACATTATTTATGCTACAGTGTATGTATGATATGCAAATGAGAAAATGAGCTGAGGCTTCAAAATATTACGGCCAAGATGGGGGAAAAATGTGGCTATTTGATACTGCTTGATATGGATTTTTTCCCTACGCTTCCAGTGTACGCTTTAACGATCTCTGTGCTTGTTCTGTCCTTCCCCTATCAGCTTCTTTTTATAGCCTTTGCCTTCATTATATTGTAGCCTCTAGTACACATGCACCTGATTAACCTTGGCTTGTAAGAGATGTTTTATTCTGACAAGATATTATTTTGAGAAGATATTTTAGTAAACTCACTGTATATAAGAGTTTCAGTAGTACTTTTCTTATAGTGTGGAATACTGCAGTTAACAGTTCTTTTTAAATTAAGGTGGTATTGCAGTAATATTTTAAGATATTTAATTCATTAAACTAAATTTTAATATTTTCCATATTAAAAAGTGAGAACTGGTTGGCATCACCATTTTCTCACACAACTGAGAGCTTTTGAAGGCCACTGAGTGCTGTTGTCTGAACGATTACCTGTAGCTTACCTTTATCTTCTAAGATGCTTGTCCGTAGCTTGAAATGAAATCTTCTCATAACATTCTGTAAGGTAGGGTTTGAAACTGAACTCTATGGAAAGTATTCAGTATTATGTACCAAGCATCTGGTAAGTTAAATAAGTGGCCCTCAAAAGTCTGACTTCACCTGATGTGTCCAACAAAGCCCTTTTCCTGGGTTTGGCTTTTTTTTCACACAACCCCTCTGTGCGCCTTTTTGGTAAAAACACTTGTCAAGGCGATTCCTCGCCTCATCAAGCCTGAGCGAGCACAAGCTGCAACGGTATTTAACCAAGTGCTAAATTACATCTATTTTTAATTTAGCAATTACCCACGGCAACAGCGGAAAAACCTGTTCGCTTTTAATCTGCCTCCTTTTATTCTCCTTTTATTTTTGAGGCAACGCGTTTGTGATATGTGCTTCTGATCGCAGCATCCATTAAACAAGATGCCTCTTTACAGCGGTTTAGAATACGGTTTATAATTGCTTTGTACGTTTGTCGCTTTTTTTTCCTCATAGAGCCACACTCGGCGCCTCTTAACGAGGCGGACACTCGTTCATGTTTGCGTTTGATTAAACGGATGTTGCAGGAGCCGCTCCTGTGGAGGATCAGTCTGGAATTTTCAGTGTAAAAGGCCACCCGTTCCAGCGCCGTTGAAGCCTGTAGACATGTAGAATGGAGCGGCCTCCTACAGCGTGTGCAGTCTGAAGGCAGCACGTTACACAGGTAGCCTTTCACCGCACCTGACTGCCGTGACCCGCAAGCGAGGTATCAGTGAGTATCAGTAACAGTACTTTCCTGTGCCCCCACCAACCCCCCCCGCCCCCCCCCACCCCCCAACACTGAGCTGGTTTTCCTGTGTCAGTAAGCCATGATGTCTGACTGGCACTACATCGAGTATACAAACAGGCTGAGAGTGAGGGAAGCAGTCTTCATTGCCTCGTCAAGCGTGGCTTTGACCTTGTTGTGCCTGCCTTTTTGGCTGATTTGGAGGGTTCCTAGATGCGAGGGGACAGAGGTGGGGGGGGGGAGGGGGGCGCGTTGGCCTCCTCACACTCCCTCCCTACCGCAAATAATGCTGCGATTCTCTTACGCAGGAAGGGAAAAAGACTACGAAGGAAGTGACCGTTGTGATGTGGAGCTGTGAATGCGCGCACGCCGTTGTCCGAGTCCTGAAATTAATCGGAATGCAGGGAGAGGAAGTGAGTAACGCCGGCCGTCTTTGGCCGCGTCCGGGCTGCTCGCTCTCTGAGCCTGTCTCTCGGGCGACGAGGTCAAAGGCTGCTTTATCCGTCACAGCAGTTGGCTGGTTCAGCCCGTTCCTTTCGCTCGCCCGCTCACTGCCCTGGTCATTTACGGTTGAAGGGGGCACTGGACACCAGGTTTCCCGGAGCTGCGTCCTCCAATCAAATCAAATTTCGCCCACTCAGAGAGCGGGAGGAATAAACAAGTCCTTTGGTTCAGATTCAAGCGATGATCCTTCTGTCACATTGTTGACAAATGGTTAGATATTCTACAGCAGGTCTCAGGGACGTCTTGCAAACAGCATAATAATATTTTAAAAGAGAGGTCAAAGGAAGGTATTATGCCACAGCGGCAACAGAAATAATCGTTTTATTTTCATTCTGTGTCATTGAATGAAATGTCTTTTATCTTGATGCTGTAGCTAACCCATCTCTCTCATCTCTGTAGGGTACTGCGTTGGATGTAAGTCCTCTTTCACACAGTTGCTTTAGTTGTCAGTGCAAATTACTGAACGCATTTTATCTAAAGATGTGTCACTTCAGTGTAGCCTAGCCTGGTCTTACACATTATCCTATATCTGCACACAGTTTCTCCTCGACTGACCAGATGGGTGTAGGATACATCTGAATGCATCATCGCGCTGTGAGAACCCCCCTCAAAACCGTGTACGGGCAGGAGGGAGGGCCCTGTTCTGAGAACACATCTTATCTCACTGACATGCTTGTTAGCTTTGTTGGAGCTGTTGGTCTGATTAGCCTGTAAAGGACCCTCCCGTGTTTCAGGACAAGAATCTTATCGGCCGGTTAGCGCTCACTGTTGTGTCACTTCCTCGGAATGCAGCGCGAGCACTTAAGAATTTAAAGCAATTTCCTGTCGGCTGATTCACGCAGGCCATTCAGAGCGCTGTGTTTGCATTTAACACTGATTCCTCTGCATGCTTCGCATCCTGCGCAGTGTCAGGGACAGCACCTGGTGTTCCAATGAACGGTGCTGAAAGGAAATAAAATCCAGGGTTACAGTTTGGTTGGCCGTAGCAGACAATTAATTAAAATCTTTTAACAGACTTTGACTTGGTGGGCCCTTAATATATTTACTTAACACTCCCTTTTCAAGTTTGATTTACTTGATTTTTGTAAACCTTTTTCTTCACATCTTTCAATTAAACATACATATGAAATGAAAATTTTTATGTTGTAGGGTAAACTTCTGATCCATTTTTCAGAGAAAGGGCCTCGTATAATATAGTATTTTTTTTTTTCTAATTTGCTGGCCTAATCCCAGCCTTTCTCTGTGTGTTTTACCCTCGGGAGAATATATGCCCTTCCATGGAAAGTCTGCTTCTGCTAAGCTACTGTAACTCAAATATTCTTCACAGTTTCTGTGTGGGAGTGAAAGCCCTTTGCAAATTAAAAATAAAAAAAAAAAAACAGAACTAGCGAGATTTTTCCCGGCCTCTGCCAAGGTGCTGATGAGTAGGTGAGAGAGCTAGCAGACAGCCTTAGCGTGCGATTGCAGGGCCCTCCTGCTCTCCTGTGCCGGTGATGTGCTCGGCATCCACACGTCTACCGCAGCTCAGGCCTCCTGAAGGAAACAGGTTCGATTTCGCTGAAGCCGCGCATTTAATCGCTGTGGTCAAACGTGTTGAGTTGTACAATAATTTTCCGCACGATTTTACAGGTGGATAAAAACTTCGATAAAGATCGGCCGCAGTCTCTGAACTGGCTTGGGCGGAGTGACCCGTGGTTGGAAAACGCGCGCGGGAGAATTCTTATATAAACGCTGGGCTTCGGCGCGGCGGGACTGTGTGTGCATTTTTGAAGAGCCGCGGAAGTCTTCTGGCAGCGAGTGGATCCCAGGGCTATAAATACTTTTATGTGCATTTGAAGGAACATTCCGGTGGTTACACGCCGCAGATCGGCGGGAATGGCGGAGGGAGGGGCGGAGGGAGGGAGTATCGATGCGTTTCACTGCAGGGTCCCGCTGAGCGTGACGGACCGGAACCCGGGATCCAACTGAGTGCCAGCAATGGGCATCAGGCCCTCATTGCACACACAATCATGAACAACAATTTTTGTTAGTAGTTTTTAGTATACCAGTATACCAGACTATGTAATATCATTTCTTGTTAAGTGTAGCCTTTTTTGTTCTTTCACTTTAAATAAAAAAGCATTTCATTTTCTTTCTCTGCCCTATTTCAGGGAACATTTATTTCAAGGAGACAGATGGTGACAATATTTCTCCTTGGTTTTTTGCGTTGGCTGTGCTGTTTTGCTGAATCAGGTAGATCAAATGGTATTTAATCCTTGTGCCTCATATGATACTGAATCAATATCATTTGAAATGTATCATTCCTCTTACTGTAGCATAGCTCATTTATCAATACATTTATTGGATTGCTGCTAAGCCAAGGGTTTGCACGTTAAAACGACCCTGACTGGAGGTTCGGACACCCTCTAATCCTGTGGGTCAGCCTGGATGATGCGTAGAAGTGGGTGTGTTTGTTGGTGGTGGGGGGAGGAATAGGTTAGCAGTGGCAGGCTGCTCTGATTGGGAAAGTTGCTGAGTCAGACCTGTCTCCATGGTGATGCCTTCTCAGGGGCTGCATGACAATAGCAGCAATCCGTCCAGAAGGTTCTGGAATGGCCCAGGTCTCCAGCACCACACTGCAGGCCAGGCCAAACACCAAAGCCCACGAATTAGTACCGCAGACTTGGCTGGGCGCTGTAACCCCCGAACTGAACGCCGCAGCTCCTTTCTTATTGTTCCGGCTCCTTACTGAGCACGGCTGCACCGTCACGTACTCGGCCAGCCCCGGTGAGGTCAGCACGTAAGAGTCTGCTTTCACAGCAGTGCCCGTAAATGATGTCTTATTTCAACCTATTCCAACTGTCCCTTTGCCCATCGCCCCCCCCCCCCCCCCCCCCCCCCCCCACCTCCTCTTGCTGCAGTCTGCCCCATCCCCCCCCACACGGGAGGGGTCACTGCAGCACCCTGTAGCATATGTGGGGGGAGCGTGCCGGTGCGGAGGGGCCCGCGGGGCTGGCACTTGTCCTGTCAGTGACGTGTGCAGGAAATGGCTGTGGTCTCATTAATATTCCTGTTGTTTAGGCAGTGGCTGGGACTGGACGGGCTCCAGGGATCCGGGCTGCTCCTGCTCGGCGCTGCGTGAGTCTGTGGCGGCACTGGAGGCTGGAGGGTCGAAGAGCGGGACGGAACCGGGGACGCTGCCCCCGCGTTCTGGTCTTTTAATCGTAATTACACGTCCGCGGCGTGATTCGCACGCTGCCGGCGCTGCAGTCTGAGAAGCTGCGGGCCTCGCCACGCTGTGCAGGCTCACTTTTTCGTGAATGTCATTTGAGCATCGTAATTGACCACACAGGAATCTGGAGTGCTGGGCTCCACTCCACTGTACAGTCCCTCCATGTTTTCCTGACCAGTTTTAAATTTTCCAGTGATCTCTCTTTCTCTCTTGTTAGTGTGCCAGTTGGCCCTGAGTCTTGGCTTGGCAGCGGAGGAGGGTGTACGGTCCCCCCGGTACACTGTACAGACACTCCTATTCAGGCAAAACATACGCTTTACTGTTTTGATGTTTTTTCTGACTCTCATTCATCCTCATCTGTTGGTCTTTGTGTTCGCTTCCTCCTGCTGGTTCTGAGTGCTCTTTGTGCATTGACTCTGTGTATTGGGCGTCTGTCTGCATCAGAAGCTCGCTGTCTCCCTCCCTCCCTCCCTCCCTCCCTCCCTAAGTGACTGCCATATGGAACCAGACAGGAGCGGTTGTATAATCTCACTCGTTAATGCCGTTGTGATGTCAGCGGGCAGTTTATTGAGTGTCTCTGCGATTCGGCGTGCGGGCTCAGCACTCAGCCCCTGCTCGGAGATGGCCCTCCTTGCGGAGGTTTTCTCTTGGAGGAGCAAATATTTTTCTGCAGCATTCCTGCTCTCCTGAGTGGAGCTGAAAGCCATTCTCTCTCTCTCTCTCTCTCTCTGACCGCGGTCCCCAGAGGTGGGCCATGGCTGCTGGCAGCTGCAGGACAGACTCTTCCAGGAGCCGCTCCTGACGGGCCGAGCGGGAACGCAATTAGAAAGCCATCAGGAGCACGGAGAGCGAGGGCATTTTTCTTCTTGAGGTCTGCGGAGGAAAGAAAGAAAAAAAAAAAAAAAGAACAGCAGTGCTGACCTCATGGAGCGTTTCCATCTTTCCCTTTTGTTTTACTTGAAGCCTTAATTGTGCCTTTGAAAAAGAGCAGTTATACTCTCCCCTGTGTGTTCCTCTCTCATTCGAGCTGGAGGAAAAGAGGCCGCAAGCTGGCAGGGCTTCTCGGCCTAGTTCCTCAGCATTAGTCCTACATGACCCAAGCTGACGTCCAGGGCCAGTGTAGTCTCATGAAGCCGGCAGTGCTAGGGTAGGTTGGGTGGGGGGAGTGTGGGCCTGATACCCAGTCTGAAGGGGATGTGGTAGTATGGGCCGGGCCCTAGGGTCTACTCTGCTGCTCTTTGTACAGCTGTGCTGGCAGCGGCCCAGTCCTGGGTGGGTTCTTCCCTGCCAACCCTCTCCCTCACCCTCTCCCTCGCCCGGCCCACAGGCTTGGCCGCCCCTGTCTGCGTGTCTGACGCATTTCAAACGGTTTTCTAGGATTCGAGATCTTGACGATACCATTTAAACTCGGTTGATGTCTGGTCAGCTGCTGTTGCCAACAGCTATTATCTAATATAAACACTCGCTCCTTTCTCGCTCTCTCTTTTTCGTTCACTCCCTCTCCTTCTCTCAGACAGCGTTCATAGCGGTTCAAGTAATGGGGAAAAGACAAGAACACCTGTTGAGCTTAGCGCTCTGTGATCTGTTTGTGTTTCCAGTCCAGCTCATAAAGCCGACTAAATCACGGCAGCCATTATCTCAAGGAGGCCGTGAAGAAAAGATCCGTTCCAGCTGGAATTCAGCGTGCGTGCGTACAAGCGACTGAAAGCCTGTTTCTATTTCTGATGAGGAATCTGTGATGTACCGTAGAAACGCGGCCGAAGAAGCCGTGCAGAGTTCTCCTTCTCCAGGCCTGCCGTTTTAAATCCATCGAAATGACCGTTAGAAGGGCCTTCCTTTTATGTGGCATGTCAAGTATACTAAATGATTTTCTGCCGTCAGCTGAAAACATGAGCATGTCATTGCTGTTTTTATCCTTTGCCATACAATCACGCACCAACTGGCTGGTGGAAAGGCTTAGTGTAGTGCTGGACACAGCTGATGTTGCATAGCTTGTCAGACCACTGAATCTTTCCAGGAAGACATACAGCAAGTCTCTTGTTGCGTAAAATGATTTAAAATGATCAATGATTTTGCCATCACAGTATGTCAATGCAGTATTGGAGTATTTCACTAAAAATACTTAGCGTTGATATGTTTTCTTTATTTATAGTATCATCAGTAAGCTCTCTCTCATAATGCTTATTGATTCTGGACCCACAGAAGGACATGACAGTGGACGCCTTCAGAACGTCCAAGAACGGCTGCTCTTCAGAACCAGGTGGGTGTTATCAGGAGTAGAGCCCACCTGGAGTAAAGTGTTGAAAAAGCAGCTCTGATTCGTTCTCTGGCATAAGGTTGAGCACTGCAGAGCCTTATGTTTCTGACCTGCCTCAGCACTGGTGACATGCTTCAGCGCAGAGCAGTCAGGGCCAATCTGCCATATGTGAGAAAGGACACCTGCTATATTGTAGATATGAAGCAGCTGTAATTCATTAAATCTGTTTTTCTGGTGGATGACTACCTTGTGTTCCTGTAGGAATCATCAGCCACGTACTGCTATGTTGATTCAGAGTTTATACATGCAAGCAACAAGAGGAATAAATGGTAAAAGCTGCAGTGACTTTGTTGAAAAGAATCTGCTCTGCATCACCTTTTAAACTTGAAAATTAGTTCCTAAAACAGCATGCAAGGCAGCTGATTCCCGGCGCGCGCGTGTGTGTGCTAATGTACTCAACCGGCGATGGCTGGAAATATGATCTGTTTGGAAATTCGAACTGAAGTGGCTCTGCACTGCCTCCAGCCTCTCTCCTCCACGCTTTGCTGATTTCTGCATTTCTGTGTGTGGTGGGAATATTGAAGGAAGTCAGGATGTTTCTGCTGGAATGTAAGCTCTACCCCCCCCCCCCCCCGCCCACCCACCTCTCCCTCCTATGTCTATACATACTCTCCCCCCTCCCCTTCACGCTCTCCTCTGTACTCTGTCTTCCCCTGGCTTCAGATATTCAGCCTGGCATTGTTAGCATGACAGGAGCTATCCAGTGTTTCCAAAGCATTTCTTGGCATGAACATATAAGATAAGCCCCCCCTTCCCTCCCTCTCTCTTACTGAGGAAAACACGACCTTCCATACCTTCAACTGGGGCTCTCTCTGTTCCTCCCCTCTATCCATGCTCCCTCTCCCTCCCCTCCTCTCTCTTTCCCTCTCCCTCGCCTTCCCCACCTCTCTATCTTTTTCTGTCTATCCTCTATCTCTGCCTCTGTCTCTCTCCCCTCCTCTTTCTCCCTCTCCCTCTTTCTCTCACCTCTCTCCCTCCCCTCCTCTTTCTCCCTCTCCCTCTTTCTCTCACCTCTCTCCCTCCCCTCCTCTCTCTCTGTCACTCTCTCTTTCTCTCCCTCCCCTCCTCTCTCTTCCCCTCTCTTTCTCTCTCTCTCTCTCTCTCTCTCTCCTCTTTCCTGCCCCCCCCAGCAGCCCACAGTGGCCATATGTGTGCTGTGATGGAACAGTTGGGTTGGTATGAGTCTCCACTCAACAGCCAGGCTGTCTCCACACTGCTGCCTTCTCTGCCTCTCTCAGCATGTAGATCACACTGTTAGGATGCGTTGTGTATCAGATAAAGCGGGGTTAACCTTTTATGCCATTTGCTCTTATGGCACATGGACTGGGTGGTGCAAAGCGTTCGATCTGGATTGTCTTTAAATGCAGTGTTTGGAGAAAGTCTGCTCCAGCAGTAGTGAGCAGTACGTGTGCTCATCATAACAAAAAAAAAAAACGGCTGAAATGGAATGCCCCTTTGAATTTGGCTTTAATTTGTTAACTCATTTTCCTGGTAAAAGCTCTCATTAATTTTAAAGTAGGTGTGACATCTGACCACGCGGAACACGGGTCACACGTGTCCCCTCACGCGGCTCGTTCAAATGTCACGCCGTCGGAGGTGGAGACTCGCCGGGGAGGGTTGCGGTGTTAACCAGCTGATACACGCCCGTCACACCTCGCTCTCTCGCCCGGCGACGCCAATCATCCCAGCGCTAATTGACAAAGGCGCATGCTTTCTATTTACGGCCGCTTGACGGAAAGGTATTAGCGCAGAATTCACTGCGCTAATCTGGTAAAAAAAAAAAAAAAAAAAAAAGAAGCTCTGTGGCATTTAATAGTGCAGCTGTCTGTCTTGATTGCTGCTGCCCTGGCCTATTTAAGAAGCTAACGATAAATGCCACTTTAAAAATGCGGTAATTTGCTCTAACACAAAAAAAACTGTATCTAAAAGCGGAGGTTGTGCTTTGAGAGCAGCTTGAGCTTCGAATGATAAAGCTGTCTTATCTTATGGTCATTACTAGTGAACGCGGTTTGCTTGTTTGCTGTCCATAATTGGCTGACAGGATGCCTTCATTTATTGGCAGGCTATCTGACTGTACACTTAGGATGCAGGGGTGTACAATAATGTGGGTGCAGGACTCTACATTACTAAAAGAACAGTACTGCTGACTACTGAGGGTAACTGACTACGGTAATGTTCAATACTGATGATACAAGGCAATAGAATATTAAGGGCACAAGGCTGTACAATACATAATATACAATACCACATAATACTAAGGGGGTGGACAATATATAATATACAGTACCACACAATACTAAGGCCACAATGATGTACAATACATCATATACAATACCACATAATATAAGGGGTGTGGACAATGCATAATATACAATACTGCATAATACTAAGGGTACAAGGCTGTACAATACATAGCGTATAATACCACATAATACTAAGGGTACAGTACTAAGGGAAGTGTCCAGATTTCATTGAACAGAAATACTTGCTTCTCCTGAATATAAATGTGGCTGGCAGAAGTGCGAGCGCTCTGTGGAAGAGGTGCAAACGTCTCTTCTGTCACAGCTCTGATTCAGTGTGAGGAAGAGATGTGAACTGGGCGCTGCTTGTCATTGCAGAGCTGCGTGTTAGAATAGCCCTGGTGTGGCCTCCATGTGGGCCAGCCGGGGCCCTGTGGCACCACGCTGCGTACACTGTGTTCCTCCGCCATGTGCGTACATCACGCCAGCGCTGGCACCGCGCCTTCCAGCCTCCCAGCGTCCTTTATTGTGTCGTATTTTGAGGTAGCGAGTGTGTAGAAATCCACTTGTTGAAGGCAGCAGTGTGGTGTGGTGGTAAGGCGCAGGAGCTCGTAACTGAAAGGTCTCTAGTTCAATTCCCTGCTGGGGCACTGCTGTTGTACCCTTGGGCAAGGTACGTAACCCACAACTGCCTCAGTAGATATCCAGCTGTATAAATGGATATTGCAATGTAATGTAATGAAGGCCTCAGACAAACTATAGCTATTTCTGTTTTCTGTCACCCTTCCTCCCCCATACCATATCTCTGATGGCTTTATGTCTTTATGATTTTCTCGTTTCATTCCAATATACAAGATATAGAAGGCCTACAGGTGCACATTCCTGAGCCACCTCCCTCTGTCCAGCTTTTCTGCATGCACCAGCGCCGTAAACAGATAAAGCACATTCTTGTCCCAGGTTTTTATCGGGGTAATCTGGTGTTGTGGTATGGACTACAGCCAGCCACACCGCGCCCTCCTGGTCACCTGCACACTTGCTTTGTGTTCCCGGAAACACAGGCGAGAGCCGGCCCTCTGCCGGGATGGACGGAACCCGTGAAAGAAGGGTGAGAATTGGTGCGGCGGGTCCCTAAAGACTCCAGCCGGTTCTCCTTATCTGCCACAGGATGCGGCCTGCGGAGCCTGATGGAAAACTTTAATTAGCGGGTGTCAAGCTCCAGCCGTGGCGCTGACAGATAAGCAGGAGAGAATGAATCTTAACCCGAGTGCGGTAGCTTATCTGGCCCAGTTTAATACTGACAGGCTTCCACCACGAGCCGAAGTCTGCGGCCGTCCCTTCTCCCTTGGCGCGATCTCCGGCGTTCTCTCAGGGGGCTCCGAGCGCCCGCGTCCGCTGGCGTGCCTCGTAATGAAGTCTTAATGGCATCCGCTATCTCACGCTAACACTCCGCAAAGAGCCCGAAAACGCGCGCCGACCCTGTTATCTCTGCAATAACGCACATCTCCGTTCGGTCTCTGACGTTAGCGTTTTTACGTGTTTGTTCTGTGAGTGTGTTCTGTGAGATTCCAATCGCTCACGCCACTGCCCTGCCCGGTTGTCTCTTCAAGGAGTGGCTTTGTGTTGTTGCCTGAAGGATGTTCTCAGTCTGACTGAAGTACCTGCACATTCCAACAGGGAGAAGAGGTAATCGTGGTCCTGGTTATAGGTTGGCTTGTCTGCAGTGAGAAATGAACTAACTTTGTATACATTTCCAGACTTTCCAGAATTAAAGTGTGGGTAAAATTATCTTATACGTCTGTTTTCTCTGTGGCAGTAGTTAAAACTGTCCAAAAAACGCATACCATTCTCAGATGTTTTTCTCTACCTCCACAAATTCCTCTCACATTCTTTCTCTCCAGTGTAAAAAAAGCAGACCAGGAGCTAATGATAAAGGAGCTAAACACATGGGAACCTAACCGCACTCACAGTGTTTGGCTTTCGTTTCTGTAACATTACTGTTGTGAAGCTATGCATAGAGTGGACTTTATGAAGCAATGTCAGTTCAGATTGTGACAGTGTCATTCACTAACAGGGTTATTTTATTTCTCTCCAATGGAATGCCCTGAACTGGCAGACGGGAAAACTAGTTACCTGACTGCTGGATTACTGAGGTTTTTGTGTGAGTGTGAGTGTGAGTGTGCGTGTGTGTGTGTGTGTGTGTGTGTGTGTGTGTGTGTGTGTGTGTGTGTGCGTGTGTGTGTGTGTGTGTGTGAGAGAGAGAGAGTGCATATATCTGTATGTGTATGTATGTGCGATGTGTATACATATATATATATATGTGTGTGTGTGTGTGTATTTAAGTGCGCTTGTGTGCATGTAAACATGTGGAAATATGTCTGTATGTGTGTGTGTGTGTGCGTGTGTGTGTGTGTGCACGCGTGTGTGTACGTGTACAGTATGTATTTATTTCCCCGGTCTGAGGAAAGCCATTCTCTAGTCATTGTTATTTCCGCCCATTGGCAGTGCAGTGCTGGGCAGGGCTGTGTTTAGTTCTTATTCTGGAGCCAGACTCTGGTCATTGTTATGTCCAAACAGCCTGTCCCGCTTTGTCTCTCTGCTATAGCTTCCCGCCACCGCAGCTGGAAGCTGGCTCACCCTCAGTGTGAAATACTTCACTGGGATATAGCTGGTAGTTAAAGATCTGGAAGGACACGAGAGAAACTTTTTTTTTATAGTTTTCAATGCTTTTTATCGAGGGTCAGGCTGAGGCTATGGTAATTTAAGGGCTTTGTTGAGGATTGTTCTGTTACCTGCTCGTAAAACTTATAAAGCATCTGCATTGAATGTATCTTTTAAAAATTATTATGCTGTAGAGGGACAAGGCTAAAGTTGTGGCAGACACTGAAGCAGTTATAGCCGGCAGAGGACAGATGCTGGAACTCTCAGCGCTTGCGTGTACCCTTGGCTGCTGTCCATTTGAATCCCAGAAGGACACGCTTGCTGAGAGAGCTTGAGGACGAGCGGGCGGCAGGCCGGCAGAATCCTGAAGCCAGGATACGAGCAGCCTCCCAAGCAGACGGAATTGGGTTAGGAAGCAGCTGTGTGAAGGGGTGCAGACTGGGATGTCTTATCCAGACACCTGGATTCCTTTCAGTCCGGTCTGTAGGAGCATTGCATTGTGGGCTGGAATTTGCAAGATTGCTCCAGCTGTCTGTAAGAGGGTCTGCTGCGTCCTGCAGTGTTATGGTTCTGGTTCGGCTCATTCCTCTACCAGAGACAAAACTTCTGACATAGACAGCTTAAGAACGAGGTTCTGGTCTGGCTCATTCCTCTTGTCAGACACGATCCCTCTGACGCGGTCAGGTAGATAGGCACAGTTTCAGCCTTAATGGGCCGGTCTGAGGCCAGGCCATAGAAGATTTCTGGAATGTTTTGACTGTCCCCCTCCCATTTTGGGCATGTTGAGACTAAAGAAGCTGACGAAACTCCCAGAGGACTGCCCCCACCACTGCACCTGGCTTTAGATGGATACGGTCATTTAGCCTGGTTGAAAACCAATTAAAGTACAGGTATGTGCTTGCTTGTAAAGAGTGGGACCTCATAGATTCTTTTGGATTTAAGATTCTGCCTCTGTACAGTTAAAGTAGAGTGCCTGGGAAGCACTTTAACTTATTTAGCACTTTTTTAGCTTAAGTGGTATTGTACTGGGCCAAAAAATTTTATGAGATTTCAAGGAACAATTCTTTGTGTCTCTGTGCTTTATTTTAGGAGAAACTAGGCCCTGTTTCCTAACATGCGTCCCCGTGTTAACTTTTGCTCTGGGGAATCCACAGTGAATGAAGGCTTTTTGGAAGTAGTTGCACTTGGAGAAAGCCCCCATGGGCAGGTCATTGGCTGGTGCTTTTGCTGATCTTGGTAGAGGGGGTCTCTGCTGTAATGTGCAGGATAGTTATTCTTCTGGGAAGGGCTTCTTATGTGGCTCTCCCTCTGCCAAGCATGTGTGGACTGATGGATGAAGTCTTAGCTCAGTGGAACGCCCCCCGTAAGAATATGTGTGGCTGTTACAGAAATGCCCAGTCATCCTGACACTGTCTGTGTGTGTATGTGTGTGTGTGTGTTTGCGCCGTGTCTGTCTACCTTGCCTGTGTGTGGATATAACTCTGTGCATATTCCTGTGTGCATGTCTTACAACCCAGGCTTATTTCAAAACGATTAATACTCAAGGCTGATTTTCGTTAAGAGCAAAAAGGGGTTCTTTGTTAACATTTCAGCCGTATGCCGCTAGCTGCGGCTTCGCTGAGCTCGTCCGCTTTTCCCAACTGCCTCTCGCCCTAAGAGTGCTATGCAATTTGATTAATGCACTTCCACGCTTGGCTAATATTTCTAGCACTCTTGTGCATAGCTTTCTCTGCAATACAAAGCACAAGCCCAGCACTGAGACACTATGCTGAAGTCACACAGTAGTGAAAATTATATAAGCCTCTGCTTCAAAGACCTGGAGATATTTTTTACCGGGGCAACTTATTTACGCTGTGGTCAGGTTCCTCCACAGGGCTATTTTAGTTAAGGTTGCACAGCATGTTGGCTTGGCCCGCGCTGACTGGAAGCGGGTCAGTGGAGTAAGCTTTAGCCGCTCTGGGCAGTACCCGTGTGTGCCACATTAACAGGTTATGTATGTGTCGGATGGGGCTTTGTTCAGTGTTGTGAAATTCGGTTCTATGTGCGGACACAGTGCGTTACATTGTGACACACTACTGTGTTGTGAGGACGCGGTGTTGAGTCGTGACGCGGCACTGGGCTGTGTCGTGACACTGTCGTGACGCTGTGCGGGGCTGTGCCTCCTGCTCAGCGCCGCTCTCTGTCCTGTGGTAATGACCCTGCAGTACTGGCAGCAGCTGCCTGTGTCTGGCTCTGTGCACAGCACTGCTGCTGGAGATAAACCAGGTGCCTTTATGTCTGTGGGTGTGGGTGAGTGTGTGTTTGTGTGTGTGTGTGTGTGCGCGTATGCATGTGTATGTGCGTGTGTGTGTGTTTGTGTGTGTGTGTGTGTGTGTGTGTGTGTGTGTGTGCGTGTGCATGTGTATGTGCGTGTGCATGTGTATGTGCGTGTGTGTGTGTGCAGGCAGATACGTGCTCCAGGAGTACTTCGCTCATCGGTGTCCATTTGGCATTAGCCTCCTCAGTGCTTTGCCTTTAGCGAAGAGCATTTCACTCATAAGTGACCCAGTCCTCTGCAGGGAGTGGAGGAGGCGGCGTTCTGGTCACTCCGCTAGTCACACCTCTGATTAAGGCTCACCCACACGCCACACCAGAAGCCCGCCTCTGTGGTCACAGCCCCAGCCGCAGAATACGCTGGGTTGCACATCTTTAAATACACACACAGCAAGCACACACATGAAAGAAACTAAATGACTACACACTGTACACGTACACACACACACACACACACACACACAAACAGACCTGGCCTCCTGGTGTGTGGACTTGTTGGAGTTAGACATTCAGAAGGAGAGTGATCTCCTGCCCTGTAATGCCATCTCTGAGTGCACACTTTCAGGGCCTTCTTATGCTGCACTTTAATGCTTTATTTGTTTGTGTTGTCCTTGCTTGACTCTCTTACCAGGGTTTTTCTGCAGAGGCTTAGAGTTGCATAATGATGGAAAATACTTAGGACACACAATGGGAGTTGTGTACTTACCATCACGTATTTTGTTTCATTGTAGGCAAACTATTGTGTCCTTTCTGCTGCCATAATGGTTATTTTCAGTTTGGATTTAGTAATGCTTTGAGAGTGAATCATAATCCTAATACAATATTTCTGCTCTTTTTTAACTGAAAATCTTCAGTTGTCACTGATCTGCTGAACAGCTGTTCAACCACTCATTTTTTTTCTGTAGTGCAGTGCAAAACTGAAAGTGCTTATACCTTGTAGTGTCTGACTCACACAGCTGGATTTTTACTGGAGCAAGGATGGTTGAAACAGCAGTGTCCCACCTGGGGTTTGAACCTATGACCCACAGGTTGAGGGACCGTTGCTCTGCCTGCATCATGCGCTGTTCTGGTGAAGGACCGTGGCAGTGTCCTCCAGCTGTTAAGAACAAACGTGATCTCGTCTCACGTTGAGAGAGTCTGATGGTACAGAGCAGAACACCTGGCACCGCACGTGTACCTGGTCTCTCAGCGTCCCAGCGTGCAATGGGGCAGCGGGTACAAACCCTGGCCAGTATTGTTCAGCAAACAAAAGAAAGGAGATTTTCAGGAGGTCTTCAGGGACAGTGGAAGGTTGGTTCTCTTTGGATTTATGTTTTTTTTTTTTCTCGGTCTTTGACAAAGGCTCACAGATGGGCCCAGCGAGTGTGACTCACCAGGAGTGGCATGTGTGAGAACCGCCACCACCGTCAGCTGTCGAGGGGCCGACGTGACTGTGCAGGCGGTGGCAGGCGCCAGAAAAGGGGGACCAAATGGGTCCCCAAAGGCTTTGTAGTGCATTTCTGACATGCGAGACAGCAAGTGGTCATTTGAAGTGTGCATAAATAATGATGTGTGTAAGTCTGAAGGATGGTAAGATGTGCCTTAAAACAAGTTGGGTCACAGCAGTTCTGTTCCACTTGTGTAGACTATGTCTCTCAGCCATATACAGTTACACAGTTGTATACAGTTCATGTACACATGAAGCCAAGATTTGTACCTATAGAAGTGCGAGCTGATTGCCTGCCTAATGGAGATGGGTCTCTAGCATTATGCTACGAGGATCTGAAACCCAGCAAAACTGTTGGATGTACTGCATGTTTATTTATCTTCTTCTTAAGGGCCACAGACTTAGTTTGTACTGTTTGTCTAATTGCATACTGTCCCTGGGGTTTATTTTCAACTAATACTGATTTGCTCTTTACGGAAAAGTTTTGAGTGGAGTATTTGATAGCACATGTTAACTGATAACTGCAAGATAAACTGCTGGTTGCTGCTTGAGAAGCCCTTTGATGCAGTAAGCTGGTTAAGCCTTTTCATGGCTGAACCTGATGCTGGGTAATGACAGAATGTAGGGATGTTAATGCAGTGAATTACAGCCTCTATGGTGGGCTGTGGGCTTCATATCAGAGTCCAGCATGTTACAACACACATAGCTGCCCTCTTAGAGGTACTACATGACATCATGGGTCATAGATGAGAGAGTGAGAGACAGAGAGACAGCAAGAGGGAGAGAGGGAGAGAGAGAGAGAGAGAGAGAGAGAGAGAGAGAGAGAGAGAGAGAGAGGGAGAGAGAGAGGATGACTCACCACCATCGTCCAGTGTCCCATGCCTGACCACAGGAAGGAAGGCATTATGTCAGGGGCTGGTCCCGCGGCCGTCAGATCAAACACACACTACAGCGGTAAAATAAACACAGGCTCCATGCCACCCGGGTTTTAAAGAGACCGGCGGCCCTCCTCACCCAGAGGCTAAGCTGTGGTCTCATTGCGGTCAGGCAAGGTGCAATACGCTGTGACACCGTGCCGTATGCAGGTTCAGACGGGCTCTTACTGCCATGGATGAGTTCCCTTCTCCGCGAGACAGTGTGCCGTGCGAATGATGAGCCACATACATCTCTATATACCTACATACACTACGGAGCTATTGGGTGTTTTGGCATTTAAAGAGCACATAGGCACGTGTATATGTCATTGTATACATTGGAAGTGCCTTTGTAAGTTGCTTTATATGTTCTCTGAAAACGGGAAAAAAAGAGTCAGAGGCCTAATGTCAATGGCTCTCACTGGGGCTGATATAGGAATACCTGCTATAGCCAATCAGAGGCTTTTGCTAGGATTTATTTCATAGTAGAATCACCCTGTCACCGTTTTAATGAAAAGGCAAGCTTGGGAAACGCCATGCCCCACTGAGCCTTAGTGGATGTGCGCTAACCAGCATCAGACCGGCCGCTGAATTAGTTTTATTTTTAATGTAGAACTAACACACAGTGACAAGGGGAAACCTGCTCAGCTTCAGCAGTGTATCTGCGGTGATTTGTGTTTCTCATATGAGCTGGTCTTTGTGTGTAACCCACGAGGTCTGCCTGGTCACCCTGGCAAACAGGCCCTTCGATAAGCACTAAAGGTTTATAGCACTATACCCTACACTATACACATTATACACATTTCATTGATTTTTGTCCACCGCACCACAAATCAAAGTGTACAAAATATGCGTCAATCCCCAGTCTTGGGTTTCACAGGAGAAAAAAAAACAGAGTCGAGGAAAATTCAGGCCTTGTAGTGAAATGCACGTGGTTGTGTAACAGGTGTAGGTGTACTTGTGAAAGGTTAAAGAATGCAAACCGTGACAGCAGATTTTGGATTGGCCTGTGACTCATTTGCTCCGCCCCCATTTCAGGGTATCTAATAATAGATCTTCTTCTCGAGGCTGTTATCCCTGCTGTTGGTGCATGCAGGGCACATCTTCAGGGGCCACCCCTACGCAGTGTCAGCCTATCAGGCAGGAGCGCCGTGGGTGGGTTCCCCCTGTGGTTGGACCACGTCCCTGAGAAGGTGTGAAGAGGGGGTAGGGGGCTGGTTTACACAATTTGGCTGTACGTTCATGCCAAGATGAGCTTGTTAAACAGGTACCAACAGGAACAGTGTATGTTGTTGCAAATCCTCACACTTAGCGTGTCAGTATGACATGGGAAGTGCTTCTCTATGGTGGATCAGATGGAATGCAGCATACTGTACATGTCTTTACAGCTTTAGGCTAATGGTTCCAAGCCATGTTCTGTACTGTACCAGACCAGTGCACATCAAAGAGAATAGCTCTTATATTCATAACAGCTCTGTTATAAGAACCCTTTGAACCGACGCAGGGGTAGAAGATGATCATTCCATAATTTAATTTAGAGTAACAGCGTTAGACGTGTTACAAGAAAGCCTTTTAGCTCAAGGCTCGTCAGTGTGCCTGGTGATGTAAGTCTGCGACTGGGCTTCTTGGATCACCTGTCACAGAGGTACAGGTAGGTGACATGTACATTGCCTGACTGCTCTCCCAGCCGCAGGAGAGTATTTCCGGACAACTTGGAAATGGAGTAACAATTTATGAGGAAAAAAATGTATTGTGTGATGCCTGCAGTAAGTCGATGCAAGTGTCTTATCGGCCCATTGCAGCTCTACATTCGAAGATGGTAATGAGGTTGACTGATGAACAGGGCAGAGGTGCAGTCACTCAACAGAACAGTTGTTCTGGTTTAGAGGAGTTCTTTCTAAAGGCTGTAGCCTGTGTAAGGGGGTGGGGTTTGGTGGAGTGGGGTTGCAACTTGTTCCACCCCCCCCCCTCCCCCACCCCCCCAAAACCCCACAGCAGGCAGCGCAACACGAGCCTGCATACTGCTCCTCACTCTCACCTCCATCCCTCCACCTCGAAACAGTCCCAGAGAGTCCCAGCGTCGCCCACATGCTGGCAGACTGTGGCTCTGCTTTGCAGCAAACGGCGCTGAGTGTCAGAGAGTGAAATGTTACAGAGTACAGTTATTAGCAACTCCGATGGACGGAATATGAAACCGAGCTACGCCCACCGTACAATCTGCTTCATTAAAATACAGCGCTGTTGGAGCCATGGCTGCCAAAGGCACCCACATACAAGCTTCTTTCCTATAGGCAACAGACTGCTGCCCTGCGTGGCGTCTCTTTTTTACGTGCGCATGCAGGCGTTTGGTGGAGAAAAGCAAGGGTCCTCTGTGTCTTTGCAGGCCAATTTTGCCTTGAATGTCTTTTTGGATGATCATCCAGTGTTCGGGATAACTTAACACTGTGGATGAACATGTTTAAGGCAGTACATATGTATGAGTTTCAGTGAATGCTATCGAGGTAGAGCACTGTGTGTGTGTGTGTGTGTGTGTGTGTGCACATTGCAGTCTTAAAGTGTGGAGGTATGCTGAAGCATTTGAAATCCGGAAAACTTTCTATAAATTACTGTGATGAATGAATGACCTTTCAAACGCATACAGGCGCACTTATACTGTATACATTCCACTCTTCCTTTCCGCCCCATCTCCTTACCTCTTCATTAATCTGGCACCATGTTGCCCTCTCTGGAAAACATTCGCTAGCCTCCCCGGCTCCTCTGTTTGACTCACACAGTGTGGACCAGTGAAACAGCAGTGTCATGAAGAGGATGGAAAGGTGAGCGTGTGAGGGGCAGAGAGCCAGGCGAGCTGGTAATGAGGCGTGGTCCTCGCTCCCTCCTCCAGGACCCCACAGCTCTTCTCTTTATAGGCATTGCCGAAGCAAAACATGTTTACGCCTCTGCC